>NC_059388.1:29665247-29882747 GCF_019703515.2 Myxocyprinus asiaticus | reverse complement strand
TGCAACATGGTTACAACAAAGAAACAAATGGTCAATGTAGCTGCAGTAATACTGCAATTCTTCAATGTGGCCACTAGATGGAGGCAAAGTGACATTTTGTTTTAAGTCACTTCTGAAGTGAATACTGTGTGTGGCACACCAACGCCCCTAGGAATGTAGTACTAATTGAATGTGACTGGCAAATTTTCAGCAAGCTGGTACATGTCAGGGTCTTTCGAGATAATATCATAACGATGCTCAAAGCAACAAATTTCTTTAATTCATACCAGCATGACCTCACAATTTAAGAGTAGCATAGACACAGAAAATGATCTTCAGTGCCACGTCCACACTAATCCGTTTGGTTAAAAACTCAGTTTTCATTTTCCTAATGTCATCTTTTTCAAAGTATGTGGTTATGGAGATTGTTTTTGAAAGTCTCCGTTTTAGGTGGAGGAAAACACCGTTCCAGTGTGGATGAAAGGCTTAAACAAAGTGAAATTTAAGGTGCTGTAAGCGATTTTAGCAATTCTAGAATTTCCACAAGATGTCAAACTGAGCCGTTGGATTAGCCACGCCCCCTTTTTCTAAAACCCAACACTCCAAAGATACCAAATGAGCTTTAATGAGACCAACAAGAGCAGAAACGGCTGTCAAAAACAACAGCAAAATAGCGCCCTCATCTGACAACTGTTTTGAGCAACATGGCATAAAAATGGCATTAAGCTTCAATAATTCGCTGCAACTACAATACTATGATTGACAGGCAGAAAGCATCATTGTCCAGCTTTGTATCCAGTATATATCCACACAAAAAGTTGAGATAATATACGGCTGTAGATCACATATTCTGTCGATCTGTTTTGGCACTGTAGGTCCATGAAAAAGATGAACTCACTCTATGCGTGATGTACATTTTAATGGATTTCTAAAATGTAATTATAAATCCCATTTCCTCCAATTAGCAGCTCTTATTGGTTTGATCAGCTCTGCTCTTCTGGTTTAGTCACAGATGTTCAGAGGGTCAGGGGTCATGAGGGGGTAAATGTGGAAAAAAGGGCTGAACTGAAGTGGAAACCTAAGTCCCATGAGTGGCTTCACGCTTGTTTACAGTTTCATCACTTTATTAGGAGTTCCCTTCCCTTTCTGTTCTATCTTGGTCCTCTGTTGCAACACCCCGGTCAGCCTTGCATTTTTAATGAGGTTTTCAATGATCCTCATCAAGATTTCCACAGACTAGACAGCTAGATCACAACCAAGAGCGAGAGGATAAAACACCTTTCCGTGGCGTCCAAACCAGCACAGATAACTGGCATTATATCTTCATTACACACATAAACACGAGCAAAAGCATGACACTATCTTTACCTCCCATCTGTACTTCATATCTCAGAGGTTACACTCAAAGGCTATTAAAGCAGAACAAGGTCATCACCATGGAGACAACAACTTCAGCGGTACCTTCCTTCTATTACACATTTGTGACATTTGGTCAGGTAATTCCTTCACAACTGGAACTGGCTTATCTTCTAGCATCTAAGAAAGGAGGTGTTAGGTAGCAAAGCAGCATCAGTATTATCAGATCTGTGTTTTCTCACTGTTCAACAGAAGGACGGCCAGATGCTGTTGGTCTGCACGCCCTCAGCATGTCCTTGCGTCTCGCAATGGAAGCCGTCCCACCTAAGGCATCTGATTTCATCACAACCCACCGTGGAGATGCTTTTCCTAGAAAATCACTCCCCTGCATTTACAGCTGCTTTGCAGAAGCGTCAGTTAAACACAGAGATATGCCTGCATGATAAATAAATAAATCAATAAATAGCCATAACTAGGAAACTACGTTGAATGTTCTAGCGTTTGAAGTAAGGGTAACAACGCATGTCTGGTCGAAAGGGTACAGCATGCTTTTCATGTGTTGAAGTGGCTGTCTTACTATAACTGGTGCTCTGTCAACAACATTCTGTCAAACTAAATGGTGGGACTTGCTATTGTGCAGGAAGAAAAGAATACACACAAAAGATGTAGAATATAGTTAGGGGTAGATAAAGAGGAAGAAAAAAGTAGGCGTGTGTGGTGTTTGCCAGTGCAAAACCAGTTTTTAGTGGTTTTTAGCATGTTGCTATGTGGTTGCTAAGGTGTTCTGGGTGGTTGCCAGGGCTTTGCTCAGGTTGCTGAGATATTTTGAGTAGTTTTTAGCATGTTGCTATGTGGTTTCTAGTTTTTTCTTGGTGCTTTTCAAGGCAAAAAACCGCAATATCTATAATGTCTTACAATGATCATTGTGTAGTTTGATTAAATATGACTGTAAAATGTGTATAGAAATTAAATAATTAAATAATAATTGTATTTAGAACCCCTGTGAGCAAGCTGAAGGCGACTGTGGCAAGGAACACGAAACTCCATAAGATGTTGGTTAATGGAGAAAAATAACCTTGGGAGAAACCAGGCTCACATGTTGCTATGTGGTTGCTAGGGTGTTCTTGGTTGTTGCCAGGGCATTGCTATGCAGTTGCAAAAGTGTTCAGAGTGATTTCAAGCATTTTGCTCCAGTATGTGGTTGCAAAGATGTTCTGAGTGGTTTTCAGCATGTTGCTATGTGGTTGCTAGGGCATTGTTATGCTATTGCAAAGGTGTTCTGAATGGTTTTCAGCATGTTGCTATGTGGCTGCTAGGAGGCTCTTGGTGGTTGCCAGGGCATTGTTATGCGGTTGCAAAGGTGTTCTGAGTTGTTTTCAGCATGTTGCTGTGTGGTTGCTAGGGTGCTCTGGGTGGTTGCAGGTGTTCAGAGAGGTTTTTAACATGTTGCTATGTGGTTGCTAGGGTGTTCTTGGTGGTTGCCAGGGCATTGCTATGCAGTTGCAAAAGTGTTCCGAGTGGTTTCAAGCATTTTGCTACATTATGTGGTTGCTAGGGTGTTCTGGGTGGTTGCCAGGGCATTACTATACAGTTGCAAATGTGTTCAGAGTGGTTTTTAGCATGTTGTTATGTGGTTGCCAGGGTGCTCTGGGTGGTTGCCAGGGCATTGCTATGCGTTTGCATGCAGTATGTGGTAGCTAGGGTGTTTTGCGTGATTTTTAGCATGTTGCTATGTGGTTGCTAAGGTATTTTTGGTGGTTGCCAGGGCATTGCTATGCAGTTGAAAAAGAGTTCCGAGTGGTTTCAAGCATTTTGCTCCAGTATGTGGTTGCTAGGGTGTTCTGGTTGGTTTCCAGGGCATTGCTATGCAGTTGCAAGGTGTTCTAAGTGATTTTTAGCATGTTGCTATGTGGTTGCTAAGGTATTTTTGGTGGTTGCCAGGGCATTGCTATGCAGTTGAAAAAGAGTTCCGAGTGGTTTCAAGCATTTTGCTCCAGTATGTGGTTGCTAGGGTGTTCTGGTTGGTTTCCAGGGCATTGCTATGCAGTTGCAAGGTGTTCTAAGTGGTTTTCAGCATGTTGCTATGTGGTTGCTAGGGTGCTCTGGGTAGTTGCCAGGGCATTGCTATGCATTTGCAAAGATGTTCTGAGTGGTTTTTAGCATTTTGCTACAGTATGTGGTTGCTAGGGTGTTTTGAGTGGTTTTTAGCATGCTGCTCTGTGGTTGCTAGGATGCTCTGGCTGGTTGCCAGGGCATTGCTATACAGTTGCAGGTGTTCAGAGTGGTTTTTAACATGTTGCTATGTGGTTGTTAGGGTATTCTTGGTGGTTGCCAGGGCATTGCTATGCAGTTGCAAAAGTGTTCCGAGTGGTTTCAAGCATTTTGCTACATTATGTGGTTGCTAGGGTGTTCTGGGTGGTTTCCAGGGCATTGCTATGCAGTTGCAAATGTGTTCAGAGTGGTTTTTAGCATGTTGCTATGTGGTTGCTAGGGTGCTCTGGGTGGTTGCCAAGACATTGCCATGCGTTTGCATGCAGTATGTGGTAGCTAGGGTGTTTTGAGAGATTTTTAGCATGTTGCAATAAGTTTTACGTTCCCCCGCAATACATTTTGCATTCCCTCGCAATAAGTTTTGCGTTCCCTCGCAATAGTTTGCATTCCCATGCAATAAGTTTTGTGTTCTCTCACAAGAAGTTTTGCGTGCCCTAGCAATAGTTTTGCGTGCCCTCGCAATATGTTTTGCATACAGAACTCTCCTCAACACAACTGCAGTATCGTTCATGTCTGAAGCACAAATGTGAGGGATGAGTTATGCACGAACGTTTATTTCCCCAAACCCTGAGACAACCTGAGTGATATTTTGTACTTACATGGGTTGATAACTCTAAGGAAAATGTAATACAATAAGGACAAAGAGACACTTTAACTAGCTGAAGATGGACATTATCATCAATGGTTAGTGTTAGTTTACATTGAGAGGTCACGGGGTGGGGGGTGCAGAATATGATGTCGTCAACAATTGGATTATCTACAGGATATGGTCACTTAGTGATAGCTGAGATGACACCAGATATTAGCTCTGTTCCCAAACCTATAATCTGCCAATATAGACAGCTACTTTCTAAGGCAACATCCTAACTGAAATGGAACCTCATAAGTGACTACAGTTTGACGTTAGCATGTTGCTAAGCTAATGATGTGATACACTAATAAGCATGAAATATGTAGCACACACAAATATTGGTTAAATACCTCATTTAAATTCAATTTAACTATTTTTTATAAATACTTTTAAGCACTTAATGAAAATATTTCTCACTTCATCCGCCATGCATTTAATTTTGCCTAGGAATCCCTCACAATATTTTTGTGTGCCCTCGCAACAGTTTGCGTTCCCTCGCAATAAATGTTGCGTGCCCTCACAATAAGTTTTGCATTCCCTCACAACAGTTTGCATTTCCTCGCAATAGTTTGCGTTCCCTTGCAATATGTTTTGCGTTCCCTCACAATAGTTTTGCGTGCCCTCGCAATAGTTTTGTATTCCCTTGTAATAGTTTTGCTTTTGCATGCCCTCACAATAAATGTATTATGGTTTTACTAAAATAACCATATTTTAACCTTGATATTCGTGGTAAAAACCATAGTACTAATACAGAAAAAAAAAAATCTGATGGTAATAAAAATAATAATTTTGTGGTTATTTTGATTTTTAGTTTTGCGTCCCTCGCAATAAGTTTTGCATTCTCTTGCAATAAGTTTTTAGCATGTTGCTATGTGGTTGGTAGGGCGTTCTTCATGGTTGCCAGGGCATTGCTATGCGGTTGCCAAGGTGTTTCAAGTTGTTTCTATCATTTTGCTACAGTATGTGGTTTCTAGGGAATTCTGGGTGGTTGCCAGGGTATTGCTATGCTGTTGCAAAGGTGTTCAAGGTGTTGCATCCCTATGTGATTGCTAAAATGTTTTGAGTGGTTGCTATCTGGTGTCTGGGTGTTTTGGTTGGTTACTAGAATTTTTTTCACCCACTTTTTAGTCCACAAAGCAAAAATTTTAAATCTTATCGTTTAGAAAAGTAATAGCAGAACACTCCTCAACACAACGGCAGTATCGTTCATGTCTGAAGCACATGGGGGGGCGGGGGGGTTTGCAGAATATGATGTCGTCAACAATTGGATTATCTACAGGATATGGTCACTTAGTGATAGCTGAGATGACACCAGATATTAGCTCTGTTCCCAAACCTATAATCTGCCAATATAGACAGCTACTTTCTAAGGCAACATCCTAACTGAAATGGAACCTCATAAGTGACTAGAGTTTGACGTTAGCATGTTTCTAAGCTAATGATGTGATACATTAATAAGCATAAAATACGTAGCACACACAAATATTGGTTAAGTACCTCATTTAAAATTCATTTAACTATTTTTTATAAATACTTTTAAGCACTTAATGAAAATATATGCATTTAATTCTGCCTAGGAATCCCTCGCAATAGTTTTGCGTTCCCTCGCAATAAGTTTTGTGTGCCCTGGCAATAGTTTGCGTTCCCTCACAATAGTTGTGCATTCCCTCGCAATAAGTTTTGTGTTCCCTCACAACAGTTTGAGTTTCCTGGCAACAGTTTGTGTTTCCTCGCTATAGTTTGCGTTCCCTCGCAATTAATGTTGCGTGTCCTTGCAATAAGTTTTGCATTCCCTCGCAATAAGTTTTGCGTTCCTTCGCAATAATTTGCATTCCCATGCAATACGTTTTGCGTGCCCTCACAATAGTTTTGGGTTCCCTCGCAATAAGTTTTGCATTCTCTCGCAATAGTTTGCGTTCCCTCACAGTAAGTTTTGTGTGCCTATACTATAATGTACTATAATAAAACCATGGTTTCCATCAAAATATATAATAAATATGGGCCTGGGTAGCTCAGCGATTATTGACGCTGACTATCACCCCTGGAGTAGCGACTTCGAATTCAGGGTGTGCTGAGTGACTCCATGGGGTAACCTCCTCTTGGTTGCGATTAGTGGTTCTCAATGGGGCGTGTGGTGAGTTGTGCGTGGATCGTGGAGAGTAGCATGAGCCTCCACATGCTGTGAGTCTCCGTGGTGTCATGTACAACGAGTCACGTGATAAGATGCGCAGATTGACAGTCTCAGAAGCGGAAGCAACTGAGACTTGTCCTCCGCCACCCGGATTGAGGTGAGCAACCGCGCCACCACGAGGACCTACTAAGTAGTGGGAATTGGGCGTAAATAAATATATAAAATAATAATAATTTTTTTTAAAACGTTCAGCCTAAAACAATCATGGTTACTACAATATTACTTTCAGAAAAAAAAAAAAAACAATCCCGCCCTGTCCTCTTAGGGGCTCCGTAAAAACGAGACAGGCATATCTCTGTGTTTAATGGATTAATAAATGCTGTAAAAGTATTATTCATTGTTAATTTGTTAACTAATGTTGTTAAATAATGTTAACAAATTACCACAATATTACTACACTAAAAACATAGTTAAACTATGGTATTTGCATTGTAAAACCATGATGCCCACAAAATTATGATTTTTATTACCATAGTTTTCATTTTCCTGTATTATCATTATGGTTTCACTATGAATATCATGGTTAAAAAATGGTTACTGTAGTAAAACCATGGTAAATGTATTGAAAAACAAATTTTATATTCCCACCCTGTCCTCTTAGGGGCTCCATAAGAATAAGGCGTATCTCTATGTTTAACGGACGCTTCTGCAAAATCTCAGGAGGCAGCATACTGTTGCTGCCTATTTTTTGGAACAGCCTTTGTGTTCTGATCATGCCTATAATGGCTTAAAGTGCTGTAGGCAGCTCACTAGGTTTTGGAACAGAGCTAAAGTTGAGCAAACTGAAAGGAAATATATTATGACTAGGTAGGCACATATCTGCAAGCTGGAAAACTGGCTTGCCTAAAAATGTGTAGAATATTTTGGAAATATTAATTAATGTATTCATGAAAGTTTAGGGGGAAAACAAAAGATTGCCGCAATCCTGCTCATCAAAATGCAAAATATTGCTGAACAAACAGAGACGGACATATAAACCTGCTGACCTTTCAGTAAGCAGGCAATTGTTGAATAAAGAAGACAGATATATGAATATTCAAAATGGAAGGGTGTGGCCATGCGGAGTTCAGACTTACTGACCATAAAGTGAAGAGAACAAAGGTCTGGATAAATGAAGGTCACACATTGTTGCTGGGTTGGCTAGTTTGCTCACCCTGGAGAACTCAATTATCATTCAGAGCATTAATCATAATAAATGCAAAAATCTGAAGGGCTGTTTTTCATATCTTCTATCACAAACATTGAGTCGAAATGCCAGAAGAATGTCAAACTAATGTCAGCAATTAGACCTAATTTACAATTTGCATCAAGCTTCCTAAACCATTCTATCCATCAAATGAGCAGAACACATTTGGAGAAGCCATTAGATTAGATATACAGTCAGAAAAGCAGAGCAATTGTTTTCTAGTGGTTTTCTTGCTGCCATTTCTCTATATTAATTATTAGTAATTGTTCTTGGAATCTATAATGTAACATTTGTAAAATTATGATAATGCAGCAATGACAGACAGTCCTCCAAATGTAATTACAGATTTGCACAGTCAGTCATTCACAAATCAAACGAACTTCAAAATCATGCCTATAAAGTAAAAAGCCAAATGTTTGTGAGGTATTTATAAACTGTTTCTCTTCCAAATTGTCTGAGGTAGGGTTTGAGATTTATTTCTCGAATCACTCAAGCATGAGATGTGCCTTTCCACTCCTGAATCCCAGACCTCCCTTCTCCATTTATTGATTGCGGAAGGACAAACATCAATCATCGCCCACCCAGAATATTGGCTTCATGTTAATCCATTAAAAAGCCAGAATCATTCTGTCAGACCCACTAGAACTAAATTATTAAAGCTCCTTCATGTAAATGCAAAACATTCATCCAAAAGCGCTCTTCCAAAATTGTGACCATTGCTCTGAGAATATATTCACCAGTAGATGGCTTAGCTGGATATCAGATGTGTGCCAATAAAAAGTTCTGCTCTAACAACTGCATTATCATGCTGTTCACAGCAAGACGGTCAGGTTGTGTGTATACGCATGTGGCTGCTTCGGTTAGCAGGGAATGCTGGGTGATGATGTCACAGCTTTGGGACTACTCCTCTGCTTCGAGGTCACTGAGCCGGATTGAATCTGAACTGTTCAATTAGGATTTGCATAATTAAAGATTACCACCCTCAAACGGAGGCCCCTCGCCACAGGTGAAGGCCTGAAGCATGCCTACAGCACACACACAATGCAGGAAGCAGGAAACAGCAAACGCATGCATCCACAGGCTAAATCCTGATTTACCGAGACACAACACACAAAGATCATGCACATTATCATGGTAATGTCCACAGTCCAATGAACCAATGGGTGAATCTCACAAAATCTATCAAGAACATGTCTAGAATAAATAAAAAATGCATTTTAAAATATAGAACCAATCAAGATCTTTTTGAATTGTGACATTACTGCGAAAACAATAATGATTTAAATTGTAAAGCAGTTTATACATCATAGAAGTATTTATTGTTTTGTCTTCAATTTATGTTGATTCAAATTGCTGTTTTACGCAACCTAGTCTCACAGAATCACATTGCTACACCTACATTATTGCATAAAGATTTTTACGTGGTTCATTGTACGTATCGCAGCACTTTCCTGCTGAAATTAAATTAGAGGCGCTACAACAACGACTTTTATTCCCTTTCACACAAATCACAAGTAAAACAGCAGATTAACAGTTCTTATTACACAGATCTCTGGAGTACTCAAATCTAATTGGTTGATGGCGCCATCTAGTGGTCTGATATTTCTGAGGAACAACCGCACATCCAGGGATTAAGACATTTCAGACTGGTAATCTGGGTGCGATCTCTATAAGTAAATTAATAAAATAATTTAAACTAAAATCAATGTTCCATGTCCATTTATTTATTTGGCAAGTAGTCATGTAATAAGCTGGATAATGAGCAGTTGGACGGTCATTATTTACAAAATAAACACCAACCAAAATGTGACGCAAAGGTGGAATTTAGCTGTTGAGAAATTGCTTTCTTCTCACATAATTACAAAATTTAAACGCAAATCAATATTTTATGTCCATTTACTTATTTGGTTAGTAGCCGTGTTATAAGCTCGCTAATCAGCCAGTTGTTATCACAAAATAAACCCTGACAGTGTGATCAAGACCCCGATGTGAAGTGTTTATTCCTTACATAAACACGTACTTTTGCCCTGTTCCTCACACAAAACTATTTTATGATATCTAAACACTTTTACTGTATATCATTACTTGTAAGGTGGTACATATTAACGTTTGCATTAAATAACCAACTGCATTGACAACCTTGTTGGCAAGCGATCAAATTGCATGGTAACTCGACTGATAGAGCGTTGCAATTGAGATGCATAGGAACGCGAGTCGACGTGAGCTGAAAGTGTCATAGAAGCACCACGAAATGATGTGGCTGTTTCGTAAACTATTACACTATTTGTTAGGTTTAGGTTTAAGGTTTAGGGTAGGGAGGTCAGTTTTGTTTATTTAAATATCTTTATAGAATTAATCTTAAAAAATATCCTCTGTTCAGGAGAACATTTAACTCGCTTTTAGCGCCACACAGTGGACATTTTACCTAGGAACTGCCGTAATACTCGCAAGGAAACATGTAATATCATTTTGCAAAAATGTCACTACAGGTGTGTAAATTTAATGAGATCAGGTTAGTATTACAGTAATGATCTCTTGTATTATGGTAATAAGAATTTGGGGTGAAATATGATTGTTACATAAAATGTCACAATCCAAAATGAATATCATTTATTTGTTTTCTTTTGAATTTGGGGTCAAATGTGCCATGGACACACTTTTGTGAGATTCACCCTCATAAACTGACCCAAAACATTAATTTAGATGAATTTGCAGAGTGACCTTTCACCTGTTCTGCAATGAAAGCATCAATCCACAGAGAACATTGACGCTGTGTAGTCTCTGACCTACTGACACACATCTTACACCCCCAGAACATCCATCTGCTCTTGAGACTTCACTGGAGACACTAATGCCACAGTGCCAACTCCCCTAAATCACAGGAGGAAGTGTGTTTTTGTATGTGTGCATCTCTCAACTTGCTTAATATTTACTGTCTACATACCGCCAGTCTGTATAAATTATTCAGCCTGACACACACACACACACACACACACACACACACACACACACACAGTCTGTTTTCACTGTTGCCCAATGTCACTTAGCATTAGCTGCTAACATCTAGATGGCTAATGTAAACATTTCCCCAATGTTTGACTCTTCTATAGACTAGCAGTCATAACATACTTCATCACTAGAGCTTGATCTTTTAAAGTCAACATGAACTCTCAGATGACTTTTCTTTTCGGCTGACGTTGCTTAAATAGGAAATAACATAAACAAATAGCCAAACAGCTACTTATTTAGGCATTTGTTTAGGCTACTATTGGCCTGGATGATAGACTTGAAGAATAAGAGTTACCATTTGGGATATGTTGAGAAAACTCTCTATAAAAGTGTGTGCTGGCATTTTTTTCAAGAGTTCTTCCACAATCCACCGGAAAATGGTCTGGACAGGTCCGGTTCTATTGGAACCATATGTAACGCCCACTTTTCACCATCCAATCAATTCCTAGTGGATAAAATCAAGTCCCGCCCTACATTTTTTTCATTGACTATTCAGTTAATTTCAAGACACGCCCACTTTCCCCCACCATCCAATCAATTTCTAGTGGATAAAATCAAGCCCCGCCCTACATTTTTCCTCATTTAATATTCTGTTAATTTCAAGACACGCCCACTTTCCCCCACCATCCAATCAATTTCTAGTGGATAAAATCAAGCCCCGCCCTACATTTTTCCTCATTTAATATTATGTTAATTTCAAGACATGCCCACTTTTCACCATCCAATCAATTCCTACTGGATAAAATCAAGTCCCGCCCTACATTTTTCTCATTGAATATTCAGTTAATTTCAAGACACGCCCACTTTCCCCCACCATCCAATCAATTTCTAGTGGATAAAATCAAGCCCCGCCCTACATTTTTCCTCATTTAATATTTTGTTAATTTCAAGACACGCCCACTTTCCCCCACCATCCAATCAATTTCTAGTGGATAAAATCAAGCCCCCCCCCCAACATTTTTCCTCATTTAATATTATGTTAATTTCAAGACATGCCCACTTTTCACCATCCAATCAGTTCCTAGTGGATAAAATCAAGTCCCGCCCTACATTTTTCTCATTGAATATTCAGTTAATTTCAAGACACGCCCATTTTCCCCCACCATCCAATCAATTCCTAGTGGATAAAATCAAGCCCCACTCTACATTTTTCCTCATTTAATATTATGTTAATTTCAAGACATGCCCACTTTTCACCATCCAATCAATTCCTAGTGGATCAAAATCAAGTCCCGCCCTACATTTTTCTCATTGAATATTCTGTTACTTTTAAGACACGCCCACATTTCCACCATCCAATCAATTCCTAGTGGATAAAATCAAGCCCCGCCCTACATTTTTCTCAGTGAATATTCAGTTAATTTCAAAACACACATTCATTTTAAGACATTGTGGAAGTAAAATGGGTTGAGGATGGTGTTTCATGTTGAATTTAAAGAACTAAATGAGTTTTGGCAACACATTTTTTTTATTAATTTTTTTTATACAAAGCTCACCATACAGCCAGTGAAGAAATACTATCATAATGTGGTATGGAGACTCTTAAAATGGTGAACTGTTGAATTATTACTCACAGATCTTCTTGTAACTGCAAACTTTATACCTTACACACATCGATCGATTGCTTAATCAATGTCTCGGCTTTCCTCAATGTCTTCTCTGCTATAAGACTACAATGTTATTTCACATTTTCATGCCTAAAGTCTGCCCTATAGTTTTGCCACTACTTGCTGGAAGTTCCCAACTAATTATCAACCAAATCTGCTCTCATTATGGACCAAATCGGCTCTCATTATCTTAGATTATCATAGATTATGAATATGCAGCTAATGGTGCATAAATTATGTAAATATGCGGCTGTGGAGAGAACTGATTAATGAGTGGCGCTAATCTGAGATAATGTACTGTCAGTCAATGCGAGTTTAAAGTCGATCTGACCACAGTTCAAGTTAAATGTGAGACCAGCTGCCAAAACACAACCAGTCACTGTCCCATTTCTCCCGGCTGACTATATCTCAAAAATATAGATTCACGTGATCACAATATATATATATATATATATATATAATGCATTTAAGCATAACTTAAAGCCAGTGAAAGCAAATACCATGATGTATACATACTTTTTTAAATAATTTAAATAATCTATGATTTTTGGTTGTTATTATTATTATTATTTTTTGCATTATAGTAATGAAAATTGGAGGCAAACTATGATTAATTGTCATAAAAAATAATGTGACAATGCTAAAATCTTTATGGTCCTAAAATAGGCATACATTGTTTTTAATTATATTATAAAATATAATATCCTATATCTTTCTTTTGATTTTGGGGTGAAATATGACCTGGACTTGGCACTCAATTTACAATAGCAGAAAACATGTGTTTACATTGAATTTCCAATGGATTCCTGCATAAGCTCTTGTGAGTCATCTCACAGTGGGTGTCTAAAAGCTGTGTCATCCCCCATCGCCAGTACTTGTTTTCTGCTTTTTCATATACTTATCTTCATTCCAATAATACTTTGTTTTTTTTCCTAGGATGTTTTTTGCCCATTATCTCTGTCCTTGTCTGAATTGGTAACCACATACAGTGGTGTGAAAAAGTGTTTGCCCCCTTCCTGATTTCTTATTTTTTGGCATGTTTGTCACACTTAAATGTTTCAGATCATCAAACAAGTTTAAATATTAGTCAAAGATAACACAAGTAAACACAAAATGAGGTTTTTAAATGAAGGTTGTTATTATTAAGGGAAAACAAAATCCAAACCTACATGGCCCTGTGTGAAAAAGTGTTTGCCCCACCTGTTAAAACATAACTTAACTGTGGTTTATCACACCTGAGTTCAATTTCTCTAGCCACACCCAGGCCTGATTACTGCCACACCTGTTCTCAATCAAGAAATCACTTAAATAGGACCTGCCTGACAAAGTGAAGTAGACCAAAAGATCTTCAAAAGCTAAACATCATGCCGAAATCCAAAGAAATTCAGGAACAAATGAGAAAGAAAGTAATTGAGATCTATCAGTCTGGAAAAGGTTATAAAGCCATTTCTAAAGCTTTGGGACTCCAGAGAACCACAGTGAGATCCATTATCCACAAATGGCGAAAACATGGAACAGTGGTGAACCTTCCCAGGAGTGGCCGGCCGACCAAAATTACCCCAAGAGCGCAGTGACGACTCATCCAAGAGGTCACAAAAGACCCCACAACATCATCCAAAGAACTGCAGGCCTCACTTGTCTCAGTTAAGGTCAGTGTTCATGACTCCGCCATAAGAAAGAGACTGGGCAAAAATGGCCTGCATGGCAGAGTTCCAAGATGAAAACCACTGCTGAGCAAAAAGAACATTAAGGCTCGTCTCATTTTTGCCAGAAAACATCTTGATGATCCCCAAGACTTTTGGGAAAATACTCTGTGGACTGACGAGACAAAAGTTGAACTTTTTGGAAGGTGTGTGTCCCATTACATCTGGCGTAAAAGTAACACCGCATTTCAGAAAAAGAACATCATACCAACAGTAAAATATGGTGGTAGTGTGATGGTCTGGGGCTGTTTTGCTGCTTCAGGACCTGGAGGACTTGCTGTGATAAATGGAACCATGAATTCTGCTGTCTACCAAAAAATCCTGAAGGAGAATGTCCGGCCATCTGTTCGTGACCTCAAGCTGAAGCGAACTTGGGTTCTGCAGCAGGACAATGATCCAGAACACACCAGCAAGTCCACCTCTGAATGGCTGAAGAAAAACAAAATGAAGACTTTGGAGTGGCCTAGTCAAAGTCCTGACCTGAATCCTATTGAGATGCTGTGGCATGACCTTAAAAAGGCAGTTCATGCTCGAAAACCCTCCAATGTGGCTGAATTACAACAATTCTGCAAAGATGAGTGGGCCAAATTCCTCCATAGCGCTGTAAAAGACTCATTGCAAGTTATCACAAACGCTTGATTGCAGTTGTTGCTGCTAAGGGTGGCCCAACCAGTTATTAGGTTTAGGGGGCAATCACTTTTTCACACAGGGCCATGTAGGTTTGGATTTTGTTTTCCCTTAATAATAACAACCTTCATTTAAAAACTGCATTTTGTGTTTACTTGTGTTATCTTTGACTAATATTTAAACTTGTTTGATGATCTGAAACTTTTAAGTGTGACAAACATGCAAAAAAATAAGAAATCAGGAAGGGGGCAAACACTTTTTCACACCACTGTATTCTCCTTTCTTTCACCCGGCAACAGGCATCTCTCTAGGTGAGCACTGCTCTCCACCTCAGCTTATTAACAACTGAAAAAGACTTCAACATCACGACACCCCAGATTAAGCCTTTCATAGAGATTCAAAGAGCGCTCATATCGCTTCCATTTCAATCTGAAAGGATCTCTAGGATGACAAACTCAAGGAAAGATGCGTTGGTTACTATGGCAATGGCAGAAAAACGAATAGATCATCGCCTATTGAAGAACAGAGGCAGGCAAGAAATTTCCATTCCCGAGCAATTACGGCGATGGCTCGGAAACACACCCGAGAGAGGGCATGCGACCTCTGCACCAAGAGAAAGCACTTTAACTCTTTTCCGTAAATGGGGAAAGCTCTTGTCTCATTATCAAATTGAGCAGAATATGACCACAGACAGGAGGTCATATGATAACGCTTGACTTCCCTTCCAATGTACAGGTCTTTAACTAGTGGTTCTGAAGCCCCATGCATTAAAAGTCTAACCAGTGGAGTGAAAAAGGACAGTGCTGAGAAGAAACTAGCCTAACTAAAAGTAGCGATTCTACATTTTTGAGTAGCGAGAAAGTAGCTCAAAACTTTTTAATTGCTAATCAACACAAGTTCTCGCGTGAACATGTGCCACTGGGAACGGGCCTCTCTCATAGCACTGAAAAAACCTCAACAAAACCTATCGTGTGCCTCATAAGATATTATGTGATGTTTTGGCAGTTCCGAGATGAAATGTCCACTATTTCGCGCTAAAAGCACAATACTTTTTAAAACAGATGATGTTTTAAGGTTAATGTTCTATCAAATTTTAAATCAACAAAACCAACCTCCCTACTCTAATCCTTAAACCTAAACCTAACCGATAGTGTCAGAAAAAACAAATGTGGCATGAAAAACGCAAATGCTGAAGGAACTACATATTTTTTGGTGCTTCTACAACACTTTCGGCTCACGTGTCAACTCTCATGTTCTTCAGGACTCAATTCGATCACACTCGAATAAGCTTGTTAATGCACTTTATGTAATGCAATGTTAAAACGTACTCCCTTACAAGTCATGCATTATAGTAAGTGTTTAGATATCATAAGATAGCATTGCATAAGGAACAGGGTGAAAAGCATGTGTTTATGAACTGATTATCTGCTGTTTTACTCGTGATTTGTGTAAAAGGGAATAAAAGTCATTGTTGTTGTAGTGCCACGTAAAAATAATTTTGCAAAAATGTAGGTATAGTAACGTGATTCTATGAGGCA
Organism: Myxocyprinus asiaticus; assembly: GCF_019703515.2. NCBI lineage: Eukaryota > Metazoa > Chordata > Actinopteri > Cypriniformes > Catostomidae > Myxocyprinus > Myxocyprinus asiaticus. The sequence goes on along the minus strand of NC_059388.1, from coordinate 29,866,649 downwards.
TGAGTCGCATGGACTACTTTTATAATATATTTTTGGGTCCTTTTTAAGCTTTAAAGTGACTCTCTATCAACTGCCATTGTAATGAATTATTGTACGGATATATTCAATAAGAAATATCCTTTTGGGCTCTGCATAAGAAAGAGTCATACGGGTTTGAAACCACATGGGGTGGATGCTTTCTCTTTCTGTCTTCATCAGTCCTCTGGTTTTGTGTATTAGCTTGGACAGCAAGTTCACATGTCCGTCATTTCCTCCTTATCTGACCTCCGTGCAAGCAGCTGACCGCCCCACACTGACACGTGTCTTTGTGAGCACTGATACAGAGGTGATGTGGTCGAGCGCATCCCACCAGCGCAAAGAGTCACAGTGAGGACATTGTTTCATGATTGGCATGTGATTGCAACAGTGACGGATGTTTGCCACTTCTGTTTGTCCACCCATTGAGCAGACTGCCTCTGGCAGTTAAATAAATAATTTACCCAGAAATGAAAATTCTGTCATTATTTACCAACATGATTGCACATGTTGCAACCAAATGTTCCAGTACCCTGACATCGACTGTACACTTCCTGTGGTGTGACTGATAGCGTTTTGCGCAAGCAGACTCAGAGACACAGGTTCTTATCCCCCCGGAAACCAGAAAGTAATTGCATGCATATAATCAATGATGAGCTTATTTTTGCTCTAAGATAACTTTTTTACTCCACTGATGGTTAGGTTTAGAGTTGGGGTTTGCGTTAGGGCATATGGTAAATAAAATATGCATTCCCGTTGACTGTTTTACACCATTTACAACTAAAAACAACTCACTTTTGGCACCACCCTGTGGACATTTCACATTAAATGTGCTGAAATGTTCCCATACGTTCTGGACACTTCCAGCTTTGGCCACTAGGGGCAGTGGTTTGAATTTCGGTTAACAGATCAATTTCAGATGAAGAACTTTCGACTTACTATTGCCAAATTCACAGTAAGATCATGTCTGTTTGCTCACCCTCAAACACGTATGCTGCTACTGTTTTTGAGGAACACAAAAAGAGAAACAGACCGCAATTTAAGATGTTATTTAAAAGGGGAAAATCATCCCCTCCGCTGCAGTGCTAAAATGTCATTTTCTATTCTGTATATTCAAATTGCCATCTTGAAATCAGTCACCTGAAATGTAAGAACCAATAGCGTTCGGCGTCAAAAGGTCTTGTTCTTTGCGTCAACACACGATTTTCAAATCTGAGGTTTAAGAGTTTTGTTCAAAATGTGTATACATTTTAGTTTGTTCCTCACACAAAACTATCGTATATGGACTACTCTTTTGTTTTTGGTCATTTTTTAAGCTTGACTGACATAAAGACATTATGCACTGTTGTTGAAAAGAGCTGGGTAAAGATACCTCAAAATTTCACCTCATGTTTCAAAACACTTACAAAAATAACAGTATAAAGCTTTGGAACTACATGAGAGTGAGTAAATAATAATAATTTTTTTTTTTTGGCTTTTTATTCCGTTAAAGCTTAATGGGAAAAATAATTACTGCAGAGTATATAAGATATCTGCACTGTTTACAAGTCAGTATGGAATAGCAGCAGCAGTGCCCATTGTCCAGATATGCTGTCAAGGTTAGTGAAAGCTGAGATGGGGAAAGAGAAAGAGGGGGCTGGAGAAAAATCAAGAGAGATCACGAACACACTGCCCCCGCAAATGAGTGGTGTGGCATGGCCAGAGCTTCAGAAGAGTCCCTGCTGCACAAATGCTTATACAGTCTGGAACAATGAGCACTCTGTGGACGGCTCTCGGCCGGTGCATTGTGTTCCATCTCTCTTGAGTTTCCCTATCTCAGCAGGCTTCACTCTCCTGTCCTCTGGGAGGAGGAGGCTCTGCTCTCAGATGATCTCCAGGGGCTCTGATCAGAAGGCTGATAAGCATGTGATGGGATCCAGTGGGCTGCTTGGACCTCATCCATGGAGAGCCTGTGATGGACTCTGATACCCAGCATGAGGAGTTATTCGAGTGGGACGTGTAAAGCGGCCACTGACTCAATCTGATGAGCTGGTTAAAAGTCGACATTGTAGGTGCTATGCATTATTTTGCAATAAAAGTTTAATAAAATAAGACGCAAGAGTGTGTGCATTTCAGTGATTGTTCAATGTTAAACTGTGTGCCTAAAATGTAGCTTATTGCTTTATATTTTGACTTACAGTAAGTTATTGATAGTACCTATTTTTTGTCCAAAATGCCTTACTCAAACCGTGCACAACGTCTTATCCAATTTTCGTGAGAGTGCTAATTCTAAGCGCAAGTGGGCGTGGGTGGGAGTGTTTGTGCTATCTGTGGGTTTATGTGTGCAAACTGGGGGTGTATTGTATGCAAATGAAGTGGCGCAAAGCGCAATTAGCTATTTTCCTGAGAAATAGGTCATTGCGTTTAGATGTTTCAAAAGCATGTCTGTTAGCAGCACAAAGTCCTATTTCCGTTCCTGCATTTGCAGTTCGGAGAGTCCACCAGCAGGTGGTAATAACGTTCATGTCCAAATTCTGAAAATACAGTGGATTATCAAATTATCTCCATGACTATCACTGTTGTAGCCATTTTATGAAACAAATATGAGATTTGTGTTAAATTATCTTTAGGCCATGGAATTTTTAAATTATTATTATTATGTTTATATTTAAATTGTATTTGTTATCTAATTTGTATTGGTATTTTTCCACCTGTTGTCGTAAAGCGATTTTTAAGTCAGTGCAAAAGGGGCCGGTGGAAGAAGTTGGACAGATTAAAATGTTTGAATTTGGTGTGATTTTTTGGTTTAATTTCAGTTTCAATAAATGAATTACATTTTTCAAAATCAAAATGGACCCATAGAAGTGAAGTGCGTGTAAATACAATTACTGTTACTAGCTATGATTTGTGTTAGTCGATGAAAATGATAAATAACACTTAGATTCTCTATAATTTAATGGAGTAAATCCAAAGTCTGACAAGAACCACATTTTCAAACGTATAAAAGGAGCATGTCTCTAGAAACATGCCTGACATTCAACAGGGACACAATTAATGCATAAAAGAACGTAAGTCCATATTTCTATTCTTCTTATTATATCGGGGTGGCTGTGGCTCAGGCGGTAGTGCTGGTTGTCTACTAATCACAGGGTTAGCAGTTCAGTTCCCAGCCCACATGACTCCATGTGCCAAAGTGTCTTTGGGCAAGACACTGAAACCCCAAGTTGCTCCCAATGGCAGGCTAGCACCTTGCATGGCAGCTCTGCTGTCATTTGTGTGTGAATGGGTGAATGAGACACAGTGTAAAGCACTTTGTAGAACCAGTAAGGTTAAAAGAGGCACTATATTAGTGCAGACCATTTACCATTTATTCATTACATCCAGTCCATTTACACTTCCAACTTCTTATGAATGTGCTGTCTTTGTTTATATTGCTGGTGCTTGACAGGGAATGGACTATATAATAAGATGCAGATGATGCCGAAGAAGAACCTCCAAATGAAATTGCACTTGACCCAGCCCATTAGCGCTTTGCACACACAATTTCTTCAAACCCATTTGCGCCTAGACTTAGCGCACGCTTGCACGAAAATACCAAAACCATGCCCACTGACTTTACATGTATGACATAAGGCATAGCGCTAATGTGTCGTTCAGACCAAACACATTCTTGCGCTAAAAAAAGTGTCTCGAGACGCAAATTCTTTAAGTTTTAAACACGTGGCGCTCCGTCATGAGATGCTGAAACAACAGCGAAATGCAGCACAATAGTCAAAGACATCCGTCTAGCTCATTTTTACATAGAAAGACAACTGAACAACAGTGTAGATGGACACAAAAACACATTCGGTGTGATTTTAGAGTCAGAATTAAATGTTTTACAGAATAATAATAATATTCACAACTAGCGGTGTTCAAAAACAGAGCTGGCATGTTCATAATGTTGCATTCTTGTAATTGCAAATGCTCAGAATCTGAAATTCTGAACACAGTCTTTAAAGATGAACAGTGAAATTTCTGCGTCACCGAACGGAATTGCAAAAATAAACATTGTTTTCTAACCAAATACGCCCCCTGTCTTCTTTTGATCGAACAAACAGATAATCCCGCCCCCAACTCACAAATGTTGGTTGAGTCAATGTTGTTATATCTGGACGGGCAGGATGGGTCGCTCAAAACAAACAGAGGAATTGTTTAGCGCCACAGAGACACAGTGTTTACAGTTTTCAAGACAATTAACCTACAAATGGCTTATTTATAGTTGTGTCTGTATATTACAATGGGACAGGAGAAAATATTTAGGTCACACACTTCAGCTTTAAGAGAGCTGATGCACCTTTTTGCACAATTATGAAATTCGTAAATTATAAAAACAGTGAGCAAATGAGTTTAAAATGGCACGGCAACCTCTAATCCTGCTTATTATCAAACCTGCATGCTCTCTCTCTCTCTCTCTCTCTCTCTCTCACACACACACATACTGTGCATGAGCATACACTCACAGATGTGTTTACAGCATCAAGGCAATGTCACCCCTGGGATGGTTTTCTTGGAAGAGGCTTAATACCATGGAGGGCAGTGGAGGAAGTGTGTGTGTGAGTGAGTGTGTGTGTGTGAGCGTGTGTTAGAGCGAGCATGTGTGTTTTGTGAGTTAACGGCAGCAGGCTAATTCCTCACAGGGGGCTTTAGATGCAGTCTTCATTACAACCTGCTAGCCTAAAGACTGATGCTCTCCTGCTCTGCTCATCGGATAGTAGGTCAGAGCGTCTGAGAGAGAATCCTCATAAAAAATGGATAACCAAGATTTTTCTCCAGCCTGTGCAATATTCTACTGCGCTCTGTACAGAGAAACCTGAAACAACAAAAAACATATCTCAATCTCAGGTGGCACTGTCCACAAATATGGTAAACTTCGGTGTTCCATTACCTTTTTTAATTAGAGGCACAGATCCTATTTTGGTTGTTGTACGAACTATTAGATGTAAAAATGTTAGATAACTATTATCTAACTTTAAATTAACCCAGCATGAAAAAAGGCTAGTTTAATGTTGCCAAAGTTATTTTAAGAAAAACTAATCAAATAAATATTTTTGATCCCACTTTAGGTGTCAGTACAATGTGCTTATTGTGTATCTACATTTGCTGCTACTGAGGTTGAGGTACTGGTAAGATTAGGGGTAGGGGTAGGTTTAGATTAGGGCAAGGGTTTAGAGTTAGGGGTAAGGTTAACAGTGTAACTACAGATGTAATTTAATGCAGGTACTATGCATCAACATGTACAGTGGCAAGAAAAAGTATGTGAACCCTTTGGAAATAGCTGGTTTTCTGCATTAATTGGTCATAAAATGTGATCTCATCTTAATCAAAATCACAAGTATAGACAAACACAATGTGCTTAAGCTAACAACACACAAACAATTATTATCTTTCATGTCTTTATTGAACACATCCCATTAAACATTCACAGTGCTGTGGAAAAATTAAGTAAACCCCTAGGCTAAAGACGTCATCAAATGCTAGAGTCAGGAGTTGGCAAACCTGACATCCAATTAATGAAGCAATATTGGAGGTGTGCATTAGAGCTACTTTGAGCACTCAAACATTTTGAGTTTGCTATTCACAAGAAGCGTCTTCTGACATGGACCATGCCTTGCAAGAAGAGATCTCAGAAGACCTACGATCAAGAATTGTTGCTTTGCCTAAAGACTAAAAGGGTTACAAAATTATCATAAAGAGCTTAGATATTCATCTGTCCACAGTTAGACATATTTTCTATAAATGAAGATGATTTAATACTGTGGGTACTCTCCCTAGATGTGACCGTCCAGCCAAGATGACTCAAAGGGCACACCGCAGAATGCTCAGCGAGGTAAAAAAGAACCATAGAGTGACAGCTAAAAATTTGAAGGAATCATTGGAACTGATTAACATCTCTGTTCATTAAACAGTCATGGTGTCCATGGCAGGATACCACAAAGGAAGCTGCTGCTTTCCAACAAAAACATTGCTGCATGCATGAAGTTTGCCAAAGACCACCTTGACACTCCACAACGCTACTGGGAAAATGTGGACTAATGAAACAAAGGTTGAATTGTTTGGGAAGAACACGCAGCACTACGTATGGTGTAAAAAGGGCACCGCATACCAATGTGAAAACATCATCCCAGCGGTGAAGTACGGTGGAGGGAGCATCATGATTTGGGGCTGCTTTGCTGCTTTGGGGCCTGGACAGCTTGCCATCATCGAGGGAAAAAGGAAAATATCTACAGGATAATGTCAGGGTGTCTGTGCGCCAGCTGAAGCTCAGTAGAAGTTGGGTAAATGCAGCAGGACAGTAACCCTAAACATCGAAGTAAATCCACTACAGAATGGCTTTAAAAAAAGAAAATACACCTTTTGGAGTGTCCCAGACAAAGCCCAGACATTAACCTAATAGAGATGCTGTGGAATGACCTCAAGAGAGCTGTTCACACCAGACATACTAAGAATATGGCTGAGCTGAAGCAGTTCTGTAAGGAAGAATGGCCCAAAATTCCTTCTGAACGTTGTGCAGGTCTAATCCGCAGATACCAGAAATGCTTGATTGAGGTTATTGCTGCCAAAGGAGGATCAGCCAGTTATTAAATCCAAGGGTTCACTTACATTTTCCACAGCACTGAGAATGTTTAATGGGATGTGTTAAATAAAGACATGAAAGATTATAATTGTTTGTGTATTGTTAGCTTAAGCACATCGTTGTTTGTCTATACTTATGACTTTGATGAAGGTGAGATCACATTTTTGACCAAATAATGCAGAAAACCAGCTGTTTCCAAAGGGTTCACATACTTTTTCTTGCCACTGTATGGACATTATAAGTACATTATATCAAATGTTAAAGTGGGTCCACGTTTTTCATAAATGTAACAATTTGGTTCCAAACTAGCAAGCCCCAATACATATGTTATTATATATAATATATATATTTTATATAATATATTTTATAAATATTTTAATAATTTTAAATATGTTATATATAAATTAATTCAACACATTTAAAATTGTATATTAAATATTAAACATATATTTTTATATAATTTATATTTTTTTAGTCTATATTTTATATATTTAAATTGTATTCAATTTACATGTAATATTCTGTCAGTTTAATGTGGATTGTAGGTAGTGCTTATTGCATTATTATTAATTTTTTTTTATAAATCAGGGTCTAAGAGAATATTCCATGTTCAATCCAAATTGAGCTCAATCCACAGCATTTGTAGCATAATACTGTTCCCTATCTGTCACTCACTCGACGTTGTGTCGATGTAGTGACATTAGGGGTCACTCTTGGGAGCCCGAAACACCTCTGGTCTTATAAAAGGCCAATGAAAATTGGCGAGTGGTATTTGCTTGCCACTCCCCTGGACATACGGGTATAAAAGGAGCTGGTATGCAACCACTTATTCAGATATTCTCTTCGGAGCCAAACGGTCATGCTCATTGAGCTGAATTCTCACGGCTGTTCATTCACCTGAGCTGGATCTGACGGCGCATTTCAGTGGCTTCTCCCTCCTCTGCACTGGTGCACTGCAGAGAAAGCCCCTGGGCGTTTCGGCAGAAAAAAGAGAGTATATTTTCTGAAAGAGTATATTTCTCTAAAAGAGCGGCACACACAGAACGTCTTTTTAAAGACGCGTCTTTTTAAAGATGCCTTTCCGATTGTGTGTTATTCCTGGTTGCGGTCGTTACCTCTCAACTTCAGACGGTCATGATCGCTGTCTTTCGTGTCTGGGCATGACTCACACGGAGGCAGCATTTGTGGATGTTTCATGTTCTCACTGCGAGAACATGACCATGGCAACGTTGTGGTCGCGGCTTACTTTCATAAGAAAGCAAGCCACCCCAGCGGCTCCCCGCCTCGGTCCTTCTACCTACGGGTTTGAGGCTAGCGCAGCTGGGGACTCCAATGGGATCGCCTCTGCCGGGTATATCCCTGCGGACCTCCCATTCCCCAGCACGCTCGTCTGTCCCGATCGGGCTTCCGGATGATGATGATGTTCGGAGCCCGCGAAGCTGATGAGCTCTCAAGCGCAGCATCGGAGAGCGGGCTTGTCCAGTCAGACGCAGAAGCCTCAGCTTGGCTCCCCCCTTCGGGATCGGTTGTCCAGTCACAGGCTGATGCAGAGATAACGGACATGCTTTCCCGGGCGGCCGCGAGCGTCGGGCAAGAGTGGAACCCTCTGCTCTTCCCTGAACCCTCGCGGCTCGATGATTGGTTCCTGAGCTTGCAGCGATGCTCAAAGCAGCCACGCCCCGCTCCAGTGCCTTTCTTCCCGGAAGTGCACAAGTGCACCTCCGGGTGGAACCAGTTTTGTCCCAGGTAGTGGCACGCAATACAAGCGGATAAGCCCGGGATAGCCAGCCGGGTGTATCGCTTGCACATAGCATCTTTCACCTCCTCTGAGCTGAAGACGTGCGCCATTAATTTCCAGTAGTGTTCACAAACTATGTTCCCTGGTTGACTTCCTCTGAGCCCTGTGGCAGTCGAGTTTTTGGAGAGACTCACTGCCAGCCCAGTACATGTACTAACTAAGAGCCCTGTCCTGGGGTAGGTGCTCTGCATGTAGCGGTTCCCTGTAAGGTAACCCCATGCGATGTATATTTTCCGCTAATTCGTTTCCCTGTTGGCAAACTGCATTTTCCTTGGGCACAGCCCCTTCTGCCACAGTCTCCATGTTTATAGCAACTCCTCCCCCGTTGGGTAGGATCTACCATGAGACTCTCCACATGGTCGGCAAGACCATGTGATGTATTTTTCCTCTTAAATATACCCCCTCTCTTTGGGCAAGGTGTGGTCTCCGCGGTGTCCTCCCCTTGGGAGGGACAGCCCCCGACTAGACCTGGCGGCCCAGTCGGATAATCCCCCTTCTTTTTTAGGGAGTATAAAAAAGAAGGGGAAAAGAGGCCACGACTGGGTTAGCCTGTCTCTATCTTTTGGGTAGTCGACTTGTCCCCAAAGGGCCGTTCGACACTCATAAATATGTTGGGGGAGGTCACATGTCAACTTGGTGTGCTGGCTACGAGGCACACAGTGGTCTGCCCGTCACACACCGCCAGTTCACGTAACACAGTTCAGCCAGTTGTGGCGTTTCGTATAGGGACCCCGAGTGTCACTACATCGACACAACGTCAAATGAGTGACAGATAGGGAACGTCATGGTTACTTGCGTAACCTCCGTTCCCTGATGGAGGGAACGAGACATTGTGTCCCTCCTGCCACAATGCTGAACTACCTGCTGAAATGGCAGGACCTTGTCTCGGCTCCTCAGCATAAAACCTGAATGAGTGGTTGCATACCAGCTCCTTTTATACCCGTATGTCCGGGAGAGTGGCATGCAAATACCACTCACCAATTTGTATTGGCCTTTTATCAAAGAACAGAGGTGTTTCGGGCTCCCAAGAGTGACCCCTAGTGTCACTACATCGACACAACATCTCGTTCCCTCCATCAGGGAACGGAGGTTACGCAAGTAACCAGGACGATTACCACAAAAAATTATTTCGACTCTTCCCTCCTTTTCTTTAAAAAAAGCCAAATTCTGGATTACAGTAAATCACTTACAATGGAAGTGAATGGGGCCAATCCGTAAATGTTAAAATACTCACTATTTCAGACATATAGCCACAAGACGTAAACAATATTTGTGTTAACAAGATTTTAGTGTGATAAAATCACTTACTAACTTTTTCTGTGTAAAGCTATATACAATTTTGCAACTCCTTTGCCATGACTATGTAATGTCAACAAACCCTAAAACCCTAAAACAACTGTAAAAACAACTTTACAGCTCAAATAATATATGAGTTTTAACAGAATTACTGTAAATTATTTTATAAAATGATAAGCTTCACATTTCTGCCTTTAAATCCTCCAAACATTGGCCCCATTCACTTCTATTGTGTCTCACTGTAACTTAGATTTTTGCTATTTTTTATTTTTTTTTAAATAAAAGGAGGGACGAGTCCAAATTATATTTTGTGGTAATCAACATAATGCCACAAATGCTGTCGATTGAGCTTAACTTGTATTGAACCCGGAATATTCCTTTAAACTGTATCTGCACATGTCCCAAAATCAATCAATCAGGTAGCAGGGTTGAAACAAATTTATAGAAAATATAAGAGCTGATATAATAGTTAGTTTGACCTCCTGAGGTTGACCATCAACATGTTTTGAAGGTTATGCTCTTTCACTCCCACTTGTTGAAAAAGACAAAAACTACTTACATTTTTAAGAGTTTCAGGCTCTACTTTGTACACTAGTGCCATGAATCGTGCCTGAAGTGGAACTCTACCATCCACAATTACAACAATCCCTGAAAAAGCAGGAAACAGATAGGAAAAGAGGGTGAAAATGAAGTCAGATCTCTTTAGATTGAAGACCCAAGAGATTTTAAATGCACATGTGCTGAGGTGAAACTTATTCAAGAGCTCTTCTTTGCAAGATAACCAGCGCATACACAGAGTGACATGATCCATTGCTCTGAGACGGGTTCATTATATCACAAAACATCACAAAAAATACGAACAAGGAGATTATTTTAAAAGGGATTCTGAAACACAATGGAAACTAAATTTAGAGCCTTGATAAACCAGTATTGCATTATGCCCTCCTTGTTCAAAGGTTGTCTTGGAAACAGCAGCATTAAAAGGAAAGTTAACTTCTATGCCATGGAAAAGTTGGGTGTAATGTTAACACTTTTAGACTTTCTGGATATATAATGACAGTTTGTAGTGACCACAGCTGACAAGTTCCAGTAAGGACAAAATAAATACTGCACACTGTATGGAAACTAACACTAACAAAGAGAATAAACCCCCCTGTATCTCTCTCATTCTCAGGCTCAGGGTGATCGCCGAAACAGACACTTCTCTCACATAGCGCCGTGGCAATGCCATTCGCTTTCAATCAGCTCCCGTATCTGACGGTATTTTCTGCAGCAGTGGGCTGAGAAACTGCCAAACATCCATGTCATTTAAAGAGGTGGATTACGGTACAACAACCCCACAAACCCACACTGATGAGTCAATAGACAAGGACCATAAATTCTCCATGTCCACAGCCCAATATCAAACACAATCAATATCTCATTGTTTGGGATCTTAATGTGGCATGGCTGCATGTGTAAAGCAAGCCTTCCAAGCTGTATTACAGATTACTGAATTAGGAACGAGCAAAAGCTAATATGAGGTCTGGATTTGAGCCAGTCAGCCCTGAGCATGCATTAATGCTGTTCTTTACAGACAGCCCTTAAAAAAATAATCACAATCATTCTTAACTGAAGTACAAGTTACCATACTTGGACTGCAACACTGAAAACCGCAGTAAATCTGTGTCCAAATCATCACACTTGTGCTGCAGATAAAAAAAACCCGGAAGAAGTACTCTGTCCAAATGACCACATTTACAGTTAAGAAATTTGAAAAACTGCAGCAATCCTGTGTACAATTTACCACATTTGTACTATAGTAAAAACTGCAGTAATACTGTGTCCAATTTACCACATTTGTACTATAGTAAAATTTACCACATTTGTACTATAGTAAAAACTGCAGCAATACTGTGTCCAATTTACCACATTTGTACTATAGTAAAAACTGCAGTAATACTGTGTCCAATTTACCACATTTGTACTGTAGTAAAAACTGCAGTAATACTTTGTCCAATTTACCACATTTGTACTATAGTAAAAACTGCAGCAATACTGTGTCCAATTTACCACATTTGTACTATAGTAAAAACTGCAGTAATACTTTGTCCAATTTACCAAATTTGTACTATAGTAAAAAAAAAAAAACTTCAGTAATACTGCATCAAAATGACTACATTTAAACTACTACAGTTTATAAGCTGCAGTGATACTGTGTCCAAATAATTGAATTTGTACTGTAGTAACATTCTGCAGTAAAACTGCGATTTACCATATTTGTACTATCATATATGTTTATACTACTTAAATCAATGAAATGCAGTAAAACTTTATCATAGCAATACTACAATCACACTGCAGTGTTACTGCTATTCAGTTTCTATAAGAAACAGAAAGAACGTTTGGCTGCATCAGCTCTGTATAGTGGGGTCTCAGAATGGTATTGTGCCATTACCAAGGTAACTGGCATTTGCCGTTGCCACAGTGATGGGGAGAGAGGGTGGCCGACACAGTCACTGGCGGGTAATTGCTGTGAATGATTGCTGTAGACTGCCTGGTGTAATTAGAGACAAACTGTAAAAACAGCAGGCTAAATATGTGTCTGATTTGCTGGTACTAAAAAGGAAATTCAAGCTTTTTACTGCAACCAGTTTAAGGCAAGCATCACTACTGCTATTGCTCACACTTAAGATTAGGGATTGTTAAACTTAAACCCAAAGAATTAAACTTTAGTAAGACATGAATGATACCTCAAATATTGCGACTTGTTAAAGAGTTAGTGTTATAACGGTTGCACTTTATTTTACAGTATGTGTACTTTCAATATACTTACAGTGTACTTACCCAAGAAAGTACTGAGTAATATTAGGTAACTACATGTACTTAATATGGGTTAAGGTTTGGTTTAGGGTTAGGGTTAGTACCAAGTAATTAAATTAGTTGTTGTAATTATAAAGTTTTAAGCAACACCCTAGAACACCACAGCACAAAAAAAAAAAAAAAAAAAACCCTACTCAAAACACCTTAGAAACCACTCACTCTAGCATCACGGCAGTGAGTGCACAGGCACAAAGCACTGTAAAAATATTTTTATGCAATCAACATTTTAAATGTTTATACACAAAGTGACAGAAAGTGACTTTTGTAGATCAACACAAAATTATCCCACCAAGGCTTACACCAAACACTATATCCTCCAGGGCAATAGTCTGTCAATCATGGTAGACCCCGCCCATGGCACCTAAAGTCATGGTGACTCCAACTGCTCATTAGGGTCACTCAATTAAATAGAGAGCAGCAGGTGTTTCCTCAGGAGCCAACCGGAGTCTGATTAGCCCAACCTCTCCCAGCAAAGAGACTACCAGCCTTATCCGACAGAGAGAACAACAAGCCTTAGTCCTCACATACTCCATGGGACGCAGAAGCCTGGAAGATCAAAAGATAAACTGGCACCTGCTTCACAAACAACAGAGGCACACCTCAAGAGCCAGAGCCCAGAATAGCTAGAAGGGTATTATGAACATCACATAGTCAAGCAACAGATGTCGGAATAATCTAGAGGATTTCATTGGTTTAAATTTGAAGCCTCCATTGTGTCTTGTTGCTTGAGCCTGTGACAAAAAATATTATTCACTGATTGTGTGAGTAGAATTTGGTAAGGCATTAATAACTCAACGGGAATGGAAAAAGATTCACAATGGGGCATGAGTATCTACGCAAGCTCAATTTCATGTATCGTTACATTGCGAAATGTGTTCACAATTCGTAATGTAACGAAAGTACACAAGCAACAGTTTGAAGAGAACCTTGCTGAGCAAGTTAGTTTAATATGGCGCCCCTTAAAGGACAGGGTGGACTTTTTTTTCTGAAATAGTTTTGCGTGCCTTTGCAATAAGTTTACACAAGGGAAAGGCAAACTATTGCAAGGGAAAGCAAACTATTGCGAGGGAATGCAAAACTTATTGCAAGGAGACGCAAAACTTATTGCGAGGGAATGCAAACAATTACGAGGATAAGCAAAACGTATTGCGATGGAACTCGAACCTTATTGCGAGGGAATGCGAAACTTATTGCGAGAGAATGTGAAACTTTTTGCAATGAAATGCAAACTATTTCGATGGAACGCAAAACTCATTGCAAGGGAACGCAAAACTCATTGCAAGGGAATGCAAACTATTGCGAGGGAACACAAAACTTATTGCGAGGGAAAACACACTACTGCGAGGGAACGCAACATTTTTTGCAAGGGAACGCAAACTATTTCGAGGGAACGCAAAACGTATTGCAAGAAAATGCAAACTATTATGAGGATAAGCGAAACGCATTGCAAGGGAACTCGAACCTTATTGCGAGGGAATGCAAAACTTATTATGAGGGAACGCAACCTATTGCGAGGGAACGCGAAACTTATTGCGAGGGAACGCAAACTATTACGAGGATAAGCAAAACATATTGCGAGGGAACATGAAACTAATGAGGAAACGCAAAATTATTGCAAGGGAACGCAAACTATTGCGAGGGAACGCAAAAATTATTGCGAGGGAACGCAAACTATTGCGAGGGAACTCAACATTTATTGCGAGGGAACGCAAAACTTATTGCGAGGGAATGCAAAATTATTGTGAGGGAATGCAAACTATTGTGAGGGAACTCAACATTTATTGTGAGGGAATGCAAAAATTATTGCGAGGGAAAACAAAATATTGCGAGGGAACTCAACATTTATTGCGAGGGAACGCAAAAATTATTGCGAGGAAAAACAAACTATTGTGAGGGAACGCAAAACTTTTTGAGAGGGAACGCAAACTATTGATCCTAACTAGGCTATATCTGGACTGTATCTAAACAAACAAGAAATGTAATGGCATACTTCATTCATTAATTAAAAAAAATATATATATATATAAATTCCTTGTATTACAAAACTCGTGTATCTTTAATTAAACATTGTCATATGAACAACCAGTCAGTAACTGCACTGCTAGTTTAGCCTCACAGATCTAAAGTCACATGATAAGTAACAGTTCCAGAGACAGTTTAGACTGTGTTCTGTTGTCTAATGTTGTACTTCAGGCTCGTAAGACTTCAACAGTTCTTTTTTAATTTCAAGTTGGACATTCATAACTTGCACATCAGTGTGAAAGATTAATACTATACCAGACTGCTGCAGAAATGTGCTGCTGGAAACACTGTCAGAGTATTTCAGTACGGTGTTCCAGCCGCATCGGTGGAAAATTCACGCAGGGGAACCGTTAATGGAACCGTAAGTCAAGAAGATCATCCAATTCCGGTATTTTGTAAAGAATGGAACCAGTTCTGAACAAGATCCGGTTCTCGGTTCCCAACCCTATCTGCTGCAAACTCTGTTTACTGTTTCGTAATATCATTGTTTTCTAAAGTATGCGGTACTACAGAGCATTTCAGTGGTGAAAACGCTGTTGCATTGTGGATGAGAGGCGTAAACATAGCAAAATCAATGTGTGTTCAACTGAAAACATATAAGCGTGGATGTGGCCAAGTTAGTTCCCAAGTTGACATGTTTATAGCCAGATAATCAGTTTAATCGTACTGACATTTGAAGGTAACTCTATCAGTCAAACACGAGAACGAATGCATGTTTATAGAATTAATCACACTTGTGTATGGTACAAGTCCATGCTGTAGTACATCAGGTTTTATGTACAAAAAAAGAATTTTCTTACAATGGTTTAGGGTGACCGAAATGTTCGCAAAGCTTTCGCTAGCAAATGCACATGAGGTTTTAGTTTAATTCTCATACTAAAATGGACAAAAGAACAAATGTATTTCCCTCTGCTTTCTCCAGCAATGGGAGAACAGTGTCGGCTCTCCATGAGGCTGAATTGTGCCAAAAAACATGGCTAGAAGTCAACTGCACTGGGCCACACTAACAAGAACTGAGAAACATTAATCAGGAATAGCAGACGTGTGGAAAACACCCATGGCTTCATCCTCAAACACAAGGAGGAAGTGACTTGAAATAAACTAACGCTACCTTCATGTGTTATCGGGA
The DNA here is from genome assembly GCF_019703515.2 of Myxocyprinus asiaticus. Taxonomy (NCBI): domain Eukaryota; kingdom Metazoa; phylum Chordata; class Actinopteri; order Cypriniformes; family Catostomidae; genus Myxocyprinus; species Myxocyprinus asiaticus. The sequence goes on along the minus strand of NC_059388.1, from coordinate 29,850,932 downwards.
CTATCCTACTTCCCACATCTGAAGTTGTAATTATGAGCACGACATGTTCAAGTGCTTTGTTGTCGGAAACATGGAGGACGCCAGGTTCAATTATGCACATTTCTTGAGGAACTCTTATTTTGACACCGTAATACATGCTAGCCAAGTGGCTGACGATGATGGAATTTTTGGTCAAATACATGCTATTTTCTTTGTGTAAAAATGTAAAATATGCATCAAATAGTTCCTGATATACGTAAATATGTATATCTGTCTTAAACGACAAGTAATAATATGGTAGATGCCAATCAAAAAAAGTTTCCCGGCCATAATTACAACTTGAGGGGTGTTTGTGAGCAACTTCCGAGTGAGAAACACGTGAAGGCATTACCATCAGCCAAGATCCTCGTTAACCTAGATGAGCCATTGAGGAGGAGAATGGCTCATGAAGGATGAATGTTGCATTATTTATTCTACATTGTTCCAGTGAAAACTGTGGAGAGAAACTCTTATATTCGGACTGCTCAGCACTCATTCAAGCATTCCAGCACTGACACAGAAATAAAAACATCCATAAAAAGATCTACTCAAACAAAACAAAGTTCAGGACTAATATTCAAAATTGTAAGTCCTCAAAAATGACAAAATTATTATCATCTAATAAACCCTACTGATCTAAATTAATCAGACAATGTCAATACATGTCAATAATATTTGGGTGAATCTCATAAAGAAAAGTTGGGGTCATTTTCACCCCAAGAAAATAAATAAATAAATAATAATAATAAATTATATTTTGCATGAAGCATATTTTATGAGCATTAAGATTTCTGGCATTGTAAAAAAATGTTCATGACAATTAAGCACAACACTACAAATCTTAACGGTCCTAAAATAGGCTTCATTTACTAAATGCAGAACTTATATTATATTATAAAAAAAATTCTTTAAATTTTGTGGTCAAATAAGACATTTAGGAAATGTCTTGACAGTTTTCTGAATCCCGTCTGCCCTTCATAAAAAAATAATAATAAAAAAAAAAATTGCAATTTTTTTTACCCCTTAAGACCAAAAAGAAATAGCGTTCATAATGTCTTTATTTGTGAAAGTTTCTTACAAACTACTTGCAAATTTCTTTGACACCTTCACAGACGTTGTGGAGGTTTCGACTCATTGGATCAGATCCTGTTTGAGCCCTTATAAATAAACATGGAAGAACTGTCTCCCTCCTCCACAGCACTCGCATGCCAGCACCCACACATCCTAGAAATTTGTGAAATATTCATTCCCACCGTTTCTTTCACTTCAACAATTATTCGTTTGTGTTTCAGTTCTTTAAAACTGGCTTTCAACAAGCCATTAAAATGCATTAACGAACACTGTTCAACAGTGGAAAGGTGGGTTATAAAATATGGTTTCCAACTTGATTTTCACAATTAAAGGAATAGTTCACCCAAAAATGACAATTCTGTCATTATTTACTTGTTGTAAACCTGTATGCTGTTATTTTTGTTCTGTGAAACACAAAAGGAGATATTCTGTAGAATCTTCAGGCATCTTTTTCCATTCAAAGTCAGTTCAATGTGACTATCAGGCTCTGAAAAGTACAAAACTCATCAAACGACTATAATAAAAGCAGTCCATATGGTGCTTATAATCTGAGTCTTCTAAAGCCATAGAAGACTTAGATGGAGGAACAGAAAAAAAAAAAAAAAAGAAAAAAAAATGGACCCAATTTTTATTTGGTGTCTTTAACTACTATGTACTTAAGCATGTGATCCAATGGACTTATTATGTACATATTAGGGCTGGGCGATATGGCAAAAAAATAAAATCTCACATTTTTATCAAACTTATGGACGATTCATAATTCCAAGTTCTTTTCATTACAGGAAACACAGGTGTGCAAGAAAAATGTACAAATGCACCAAATGCACCACAGGGGGAAGTTGTCAACAGAGTGAAAATTTAAATAAATCTAATAAACCCAGATATAACAGAATAAGAAAACTGCAAAATAATTCTGAGCCAGTGTAGGTATTCATAGGTATAATTGTATTCAAACAATTTGTATGTATATTCATAAACCCCTGCAGACAGAGACACGCCCTTTAGCGGTTCACGCTGAGCTGTGCAGCAATATCAAATAATTGAAAATTACAATTCAACTAGCAAAGTTTGTCAAAATGATCGCTTGCCAGATGTTGGCTATAGATGCAGTACACTTCAAACACATCACGGAACAAAGCAATAATTAGCGATCTATCTGAATCATCATGGCAAAAGGAGCGGCAGATGTTACATATATAGCCTCTCCGTGATTTGAAATGAAGCGCCCGTAACTGTCACGTAACTAATGCTTTTTTATGGGTAAAAAGAAAAGAAAGGAGACCGTTCATCAACATGTGCACGCCAAGGCCAGTTATGGTCTTAAGCCGGTGTATACCTGCATGATAGACGAAGCTGAGCTACAATTATACTGTGTACAATCATACTGGGAATATTACTGCTGTCTTTTATATCAGTCTCCATGTTGTTAACCTGTCACGTTCATTTGGAGCATGCCACACACGTGCAGCTGATCAAATCAGGAGTGGCATTAAGACAAGCGCTATTAATTATTTTTCTCTTCCTTATTCAGCCTTTGGTGGATTTACAACGTATCAAACTTTAGCATTTGCAATATGTTTTGCAAAAAATGCAAATTCAAATGAACTGGAAAAAACGCCCAGCCCTAGTACATACTGTATATGTTGTTGCATAGTTACATTTCAAGTACCTGCATTTAATTACATCTGTAGTAACACTGTTAACCTTACCACCTAAACCTAATCTAACCCCTAACCCTACCCCTAAACTTACCCCTACCTCAACCACAGTAGCAGCAAATGTGAAATTTGTGAGAATTTTGCAGAACAATATGTAGTTACACAATAAATCAATTATATTGTATGTATTTTAATGTTATTACATAGTAGTTAAAGACATTTAATACAAAGTGGGACCAAAAATTGAATAATTAAAAAAAAAACAAAAAAAAACAAAACAAAATGATAATCCTACCCTCCTCAGAAGCTCTGAAATCTAATTTGGGTTCATGTTCAGAAAAATGGTGCTGACGCATTGCACTATTGACGTCATTGACGCCACAAAGGCATTAGTTCTCACGTGTTTCGTAACCAAACTGAATAGAACACGCCAGTACTAATATCTTCAGTAAATAATTTACATTTTGCTCTGTTCCTCACACGAAGCTATCATATATCTACAGAAGACTCTGAATATAGCGCACAAGCCATATGGATTACTTTTATGGTGTTTTTAGTCCTTTTGGAGCTTGACTGATGTGGTCAAAATACCAAAAAGGGGACTATTAAGTCAACAAAAACACTGGCATAAACAGAATACAGAAGAGAATCCTCAATTTCTGATCTCATAAAAATAAGTATAAGGTTTGTGATTCTGTATAAGATCCAGCACATCCAGTCTTGACAGTGACAGGAAGAGAATAGCTCTGATTCCACCTGAATAAGTATGCAGTGCACTCATCCCAGTCTAACCTCCATGCTCGACAGACAGCACACATTATTATGAAGACTCACCGTCTCTGACAGAAGGCTGCAGAGTGCAGACTCCTCACCAGCCTAACAAGGTCTGTGGGCAAGTCAGTTATTCTTGGTGTTTTCTCAAAACCAACCTCATTAGATAGACAAAACACACCTGTTTCTCTTTAAATCGGCCTGGAATAAAGCCATAAGGAGCCCTGGAGAAAATAGCATTATCTCACCAGCTGCAGACCTTGCTGAAATCTTGCTCTACCGCTGCTGGTATTATTGGATGAATCTGAAAGGAGACCTTCAGCAGTAATAGGGTTATGCAATAAGCAATGTCTGGACTGACAGAGCCACTGTAATGATTGACTTCATGATGTTCCTGGACAATTGCTTCTGAAATATGGCAGATCAATCATCAACCATGGACGGGCCGTGAAGATGTAGCCCCAATTCATCTAACGAGAATACAAAGAAGACAAGAATCTGACAAAGAACAAAGCCCACCTCTACAGTCGATCGGATGAATCTTACAAAACCTGTCAAGAATATGTCAGAGTCATATTTCACCCTAAAATCAAAAGAAAGACTTAGATTTTTCTTAAAGCAGAAGTGACTTTTTGGTGATGCCTTGGCACAAAAATTATACAATGCAGCTTTAATTAATGCTGATTCAAGTATTACATTATTTTCACTGTAATACAGTAAATGAGAATCTAATGAGAATTGCATTGAAGAATAATAGGAATTGCAAAAACAGTAAAACATTTGGATGCATTACGATAATGAGAATTGGGAGTGAAATGTGCTTAATTGACACAAAATATAATGGCACAGAGGAAAAAGTGTTATCAGTCCTAAAAATAGGCTTTATTTTCTACGGAGCCCCTTAGTGGACAGAGTGGATTTTTTTTTTCTGAAATAGTTTTGCGTTCCCTCACAATAAGTTTTGCCTTCCCTCACAATAGTTTGTGTTCCCTCTCAATAAGTTTTGTGTTCCCTCTCAAAAAGTTTGCGTTCCCTCTCAATAAGTTTTGTGTTCCCTCACAATAGTTTGCGTTCCCTCACAATAATTTTGTGTTCCCTCGCAATAGTCTGCATTCCCTCGCAATAAGTTTTGTGTTCCCTCACAATAAGTTTGCGTTCCCTCTCAATAAGTTTTGTGTTCCCTCACAATAAGTTTGCGTTCCCTCTCAATAAGTTTTGTGTTCCCTCACAATAAGTTTGCGTTCCCTCTCAATAAGTTTTGTGTTCCCTCACAATAGTTTGCGTTCCCTCACAATAATTTTGTGTTCCCTCGCAATAGTCTGCATTCCCTCTCAATAGTTTGCATTCCCTCCCAATAAGTTTTGCGTTCCCACAATAAGTTTGTGTTCCCTCGCAATAAGTTTTGCGTTCTCTCACAATAAGTTTTGCGTTCCCTCGCAATAGTTTGCATTCCCTCCCAATAAGTTTTGCGTTCCCTCACAATAGTTTGCGGTCCCTCACAATAATTTTGCGTTCCCTCACAATAATTTTGCGTTCCCTCACAATAGTCTGCATTCCCTCGCAATAGTTTGCGTTCCCTCACAACATGTTTTGCGTTCCCTCACAATATTTTGCGTTCCCTCGCAATAGTTTGCGTTCCCTCGCAATAAGTTTTGTGTTCCCTCGCAATAGTTTGCATTCCCTCACGATAAGTTTTGTGTTCCCTCACAATAGTTTGCGTTCCCTCGCAATAGTTTGCGTTCCCTCACAATAAGTTTTGTGTTCCCTCGCAATAGTTTGTGTTCCCTCGCAATAGTTTGCGTTCCCTCACAATAGTTTGCATTCCCTCGCAATAAGTTTTGTGTTCCCTCGCAATAGTTTGCGTTCCCTCACGATAAGTTTTGTGTTCCCTCACAATAGTTTGCGTTCCCTCGCAATAAGTTTCGCGTTCCCTCACGATAAGTTTTGGGTTCCCTCACAATAGTTTGCATTCCCTCACAATATTTTACGTTCCCTCTCAATAAGTTTTGTGTTCCCTCACAATAGTTTGCATTCCCTCGCAATAGTTTGCATTACCTCGCAATAGTTTGCGTTCCCTCACAATAAGTTTGCGTTCCCTCGCAATAGTTTGCGTACCCTCACAATAAGTTTTGTGTTCCCTCACAATAGTTTGCGTTCCCTCGCAATAGTTTGCGTTCCCTCGCAATAGTTTGCGTACCCTCACAATAAGTTTTGTGTTCCCTCGCAATAGTTTGCGTTCCCTCGCAATAGTTTGCGTTCCCTCGCAATAAGTTTTGTGTTCCCTCACAATAGTTTGCGTACCCTCACAATAGTTAGGCTATTTAACTTACTAGTTACTACAATATTACTATAGTAAAACCATGGTTTGCATCAAAAAATAAAAATAAAATAAAAATAATAATAAAAAATCTGTTAGCCTAAAACAATCATGATTACTACAATATTACTATAGAAAAAAACTAATATATTAACATATACAACTTTTGATTTTAAAAATTAAATGTTGAAATTAACATTAACCTAGATTAATAAATGCTGTAAAAGTATTATTCATTGTAAATTTATGTTAACTAATGTTGTTAAATAATGTTAACAAATGGTATCTTATTTTTAAGTGTTACCACAATATTACTATAGTAAAACCATGACAAAATTATGATTTTTATTATCAAAGTTTTTGTTTTCCTGTATTATCACTATGGTTTCACTACGGATATAATGGTTAAAATATGGTTACTGTAGTAAAACGATGGTAAAATTATTGCGAGGGCACGCAAAACTTATTGCGAGGGAATGCAAAATATTTCCGAAAAAAATTTCCCGCACTGTCCTCTAAGAGGCTCCATAATTTTCTTTGTGCAAAATGCATTTTTTTTATTATTTTGAATTTGGGTTGAAATTTGACCTAGACATGTTTTCGCGTGATTCACCCATTTTGGCATAAACTGCAAAGCATTCAAAGCTTCCCAGAATCCTCTTTCCACATGCACAATTGAGTCTGATTACATTGCAACAAACCAAAGCGTGACATTCCCGGTGAAACATTTCATGTGGAGATTGCTCAAAGAAAAATGTTCTTGCCTGTCACTGTCATCCTACAAAGTTTTCCAAAAATAGCAGATTGCCTGGATTTTGACACCTAAAATACACCAGACACATCTGAAATATAAAAGACCACCTCCACCAGGCTGGGGGGAAGGGGTCCGCTGTGCTCCGAATAAGATGTATAGTGACTTTCTTCCGAGCCTGTTCAATGTGCAGCCTGACAGCTAATGCTTTTATGTGGATAAACACTTCCTCTGGCATATGCAGGGACGAATCTGTGTCGCTACCCTTGTTTAATGCAATAATGTAAGCACTGTGACTGCTTAAAACAACATTTGAGACCATTGTTAGAGGCTTTAGTCAAGCAAAACATTGTTTACATTCAGAACTGTCATTAAAAAACATTGTTCTGTTGCACAAAACCTTCACAAACAAGCCAGTCATTAGAATGAAAGCAGCCACATTTGCATTTGAATATATCAGTTTGCCACTCTTCTAGCAAACCTTTTGGTTTATTTAAGAGACATTTTGTTTTGGTTATATAAAAACGTTTAGAAACCGTTAACTAGAACAAGCATGTAGTGTGGGCATTTACAGGTATAAGAAACATACAGATCAGGGTGGGTGAGTTACCCACACATCTGCTCTACAGACTTAAAAAACGATTCACAAGAATCACCTTCGTATAGAGAAAGGTCACGGCACGCAACACACAGCCATAGAGAAATCTTAGAGAAATGTTACTTTCAATAAATGCAGAAACACACCGTGTGACATTAACACTGTGTCTCCACTGAACGCGTCAAAACTAGATCAATCCCTTTATAATTGTTGGAGCTGTCTAGATTGGAAATTAGGCTGCAACCTAGTCTCATAGAATGAACGCTATTATAACTACATTTTTGCAAACTGAGTTTTATGCGCCGCGCTCAAGTTTTCGCTGCAGTTTCTTGGTGAAATGTATTCTAGAGCCGCTACAACGACTGTGCTTTTTAGTCACTTTCACACAAATCACGACTGCAACACAGTTTTACTGTAACGCATCATTTAAAAAACGATACATTTTAACGCTTGTATTACAGACCCAACACGTATTCTAATGTGATTAGCTCATGCAGTATCTCACCTGATAGTGTGTTGGACTTTGGACTCGGAAGACAGAGGTTCGAGAAAGTCAAACGCAAGCTGACACGTGAGACAAAAGCATCATAGAAGCGACATGAAATTACGTGGTTGCTTCAGAGAATTTACATTTTATGTCACATTTGCTTTTAAAATACTATCGGTTTGGTTTATGTGTTGGTTTAGGTAAGGATGGTTTAGGATTTTGATTACCTCTCATTTGCTTTTAGGACACTATTGGTTAGGTTTAGGTTAAAGTTTTAGGTTAGAATGGTACCTTTTACCCATTAAAACATCCATCTAATATTCACCTTAGAAATTTTGTCTGATTACAACATAATTTCACTTGCTTTTGGCGCCCCCCACTGGATATTTCACTGGGAAACTGCAGCGAAACGTGTAATGAAGCACGTAATATCATTTTCCAAAACTTTATTTTGAGATCTGCCTGGGAAATTTTTAGCATACCCTCTGTCCATCTGAAATATTTTTTTATTTATTTATTTGTTTTTAAAATAAAAATAATATGCATTTATTTTTTTGTAAAGAATTTAATTTGTCATGTAGGCTATTTAAATAACATTAGGCGTAAGCCAGCAAGTGATGTTTCTGGCCTTTGGGTACCTATTTAAATATCAAATAAATAAATCTTAAATTTCTGGGTTTCTTAATTGAATCTTTGGTTTCTAATGCAGTTGTAGAATTGCGAATATTGCATAAAATTATTTCAGTTTTAATACCAATTCATTTTTGTTGAAAAAGTAAAGATTATTTTTTATTTTAATTAAACTTTATTATGTTGGCTTAAAAAACATGTAAAAAAACAAAACATTTTTATTCTACAGACATTGACAGAATGGCCAAGTTCAAATGTTCGTGATCTATCTATCTATCTATCTATCTATCTATCTTGCTAGCTTACTAGCTTGTTAGCTTTCTGATTATCATAGGCTACATCCACATTAATCCAGAAACATTTGAAAACGGTGTTTTTCGTTTTCGAAACGCTCTCCGTCCACACTGACGTTTTCAAGCATTTACCAAAAGTTTCTCATCCACACTGAAATGTATGATCCCCTTAAAATCCTCTTACTACATGCACGGTCTAAAACGCAATTGTCCTTGTGTTCCGTCACCAGACAGCTATTCCGAGCAAATTTCCCGTCGCCTTTGAAGGAATGCAATGTGAAGGTTGTACAAAGAAACAGTTATCTCTAACAACACTATCAAAGTGGATAGCAGGCACAACAACACCGCTACAACATGGGCCGCCATCTTGATTGTTTTGGGTTGAATGGATCACATGACTACAAATAAGTCGTCATTTTCAGATATCTCCGTTTCCCCTGTTCACACAACTACACGAAGACACCGTTTTCAAATGTATCCTCTTTGGAGAGTGTTTTCGAAAAGCTCAGTTTTTGCTGTCAAAAACGGCGTCTCAGTGTGGATGGAATGCCAAAAGGTAGAGATAAAGATGCGTTTTCAAACGAAAACATATCAGTGTGGACGTGGCCTTAAATTATTTTTGCTTGTCTAACTGTTGGGCCTGACTTCAAGCTTTTAAAACTATTTTAAACCATCAAGAGCACAGGGTTTCAAGCCAACATCAAAGTTTGTCCTGACAAACTTTACCTATCTTTATATTTTACTGTGGGTGAAGTCTAGCATCGAGCTCACAGCTGATTGGTCTGTGGTTAGCATACATTTGGAGATGACATGCAGTTGCGATGCTTCAAGTGTATACACAGTGTAAATGTGGAAACAGTGTGGTGAAAAAGCTAAAGTGGTTGGCAGTGCAAAAAAACTTTAAAACCAAAAGCAGTCACTATCTTAGTGTTTGTATACTGTATATATTAAAAACTACTATACAAAAAATTGTATTACATAATTTTCAGTCTACATTATTTTCTTCAAAAGAGCAACATATCAGTTGTGGTAAAAGTATTTACACAGGTATGACAAAAGAGTGTGCTTTCACAGTACAGGGTGTGGCATTGTTGGCACTAAAATTCACGCAAACACAAATGCACACATACAAATAGCGCAAACTCAGCAGTGCGACCCAGTCGCAGTGTAGTTGGACATTTCTCTGCGTATAGTGCTAAATGGAGACAGCTCCAGTTCGGTGGTGCACTCGTGCTCGTTGTCGTCACTCGCTGTGGCTGAAGAGTGGGCCGCAATTCCGCACACATCCACACAACAGCAGCAGCAGCAGCATTCCAGGAAGGCACGACCGAATGGCCTGCACAAGCAGAGCAGCAGCACTGGCGTAATGGCCGCTCGTAGGAAAAGCAGCAGTTGACTGAGCAGGTGCAACAATGCCATGGTGCTCTGCGGCACCCCGACCGCCATGTACGCTGAAACCATGTTGCACACATTCTCTGGAACCACACATGCGCCGTAGACGATTGCAAGTGCCACTACGGTGCAGTTCATTTGGCTTTCCAATCGAATCTGCTTTTTGTTGCCTCTAGCGCAGCCACGTTCAGCGCGACGGATTCGGCGGGCGGTCGCGACCGAGCTGCCAATGGTGAAAAGTGTTGGCAGGCAGAAGTAGCAACCAAAGCACCACCACAGACGGGCGCCCTCATAGGTCAGTCCCAGGACGTAAAGCGTGTCGGGCAGGGAAGTTGAAATGCGAATCAGGCAGCGTTCTAAAGTAGGGTTGTCTACCATGCCGTCACCGTTTTCTGACACCAGCTGGCGGATCAGGAGTTCGGGCAGTGCGAGGAGTAAGGCACCGATCCAAATGACTGCCAACTTGGCCGCAGTGGACGTGCAGTTCTCGATCATCTCGTAGTACATCTGCACGTTGGTGGCGGCACGGAAACGGTCGATGCAGAGCGCACACAGGGTGAATGTGGTCACACCTAGGGACGCCACCTGTAGGTAAAAACACACAAAAACAATTTAGTTTGTATCATGCAATACTTTTGAGAATTGCTATTCGTCACCAAGTATCTAATGATACTCCCATAAGACTAGTGGATGAAAACAAATAGTTTAAGCAGGAAGTTGTTTGGATGTTTGGCATCTTGATGAACCTAGTTCTACAGCTGGAAACAGTCTCCATGTAATTGTTCGACACATACTAGCAGGTTTGCAGAATGTGTGTGAAATGGCTCTCACATTTATAGCTTTTATCTGCCGTGTTATAGTGACAGAAGTCAACCTCCTGCAGGCCCAGCCATTAATTCTACAGTTAACAGACCGCACTAGGCAGTGCTCTAAAACTCTTTGAACGCACACCTCCTGTTGACAAATGGGACATTTGCCATGACTATTGCCACAATAAACTGGCTGATATGAAAGAGTGTTTACAGAGGCAAGTCAAAAGGAACAACATTAATGAAAAGACAACCACAGAAGTGATTCTTAGCCATGATTTAGCAGCTGCATCCCAGCGGATGGTGCAAACCCAAATGAAAAAGGAAACTAAGTGTTTGTCTTCATTAGCATAATTACTGAGCAATCAGGCACATCAGCGTCAAGGAGGAGACAATTAGGGGAACGACGCCTGTGCTGTTGCGGGTTGCTGAAGCAGGTATGCGCCAAGTGAAAACTAGCCCACCTCCATCTCAAAACGCAAATCGGTTTTATGCTTCATCATCGAAACAAAAAGCAAGCTGTTCAGAATCCATTATGGACTACTGTGTCCATTAAGATGGTTTAATGGCACAACATTACATCCAAAGGTGTGAAATGCATCCATCCTTTCCCCATTAGATGCCCTGTTGGGCATCACACATAACGGTATTCTGCCTAGGTTCATAGGATGGGTGCAATCAGCTTCCTGATTTCATACTGGGTTTCCAATAGGGCTGGCCAACATATTTACTATCAATTTGAGATGCATTTGCTAGAAATATAAAGTTAAGACTCAATGTGAATATTGAAATTATTTTAATGCCCTTGTGTTGTTAGGCTAGTTTTGCAATCGTTCCTTCTCTTGCAAATTGCAAGAATGAGAGTGTTTAAATAGCGTCTGATATAAACTTCAACCGCAAAAATTGCATTACAGTGGTTTGATTCATTTCAGTGAACATGTTCAAACTGTCCATTTAATAAATCGGTTCATAACTCTTATTCAGTGATCCACTCACGTTATCACTTAAAAATGTTCCATGTTTAAAAAAATTTCGTAAAAATATATGTAGGTAAATATTGTCAACTTTGCATTGTTACACTGCAAAAAATTATTTATTAGTATGTATTTATAATTATTAAATAGAGTATTTTTGTCATGTTCGTCACCTTATTTTTTAAGCATAAACCCTAAATTTCCCTGACAAAACAAGACAAAACAAGACAAATATTTTTCCTTGTTTTACAGATGTTTTGATATTTTTCTTACCAGAAAATATGACAAAAATATTCAGTAAGAAAAATATATATTTTTTTTGTTGGAGTACATGTACAGTATATATCATATTTGTGTTCATTTAGGGAAAAACATGCCTTGATAATTTTGAACTAGATTTGTACTTTGTTTTGGATCAAATTTATAAATTAAATTGTCTTGTATTAAACATATTGCATATTGCTATGGCATCAATAACTGTTATTATTTTTTAATTATATTTCCTCTGATTGAAAAAAAAAAAACACCTTTAAAGCCATTTCAAAGCAAATATATAAATATCCAGTATATGAAATATATAAACCTATAAGATATTACACACTTTCAGACATTTCAGAGCAAATCCATAATTAATAATATATGTATGAAATATCCTTAAAAGGCTAAAAATACTGGGAATTATTCTTTAAGCTATATTGCCCAGCCCTAGTTTCCAATCTTTATCAATAAAAACAGAAGAAAAGATAACTGGCAAAAGGAAAGTATACAGTGTGTGAAAACACAAATATTAAAGCAGTATGTTTAAAGAGTAGTTCACCCAAAATTTTTGTTTTTGCTGATTCGCATTCTTCGAGGGGAAAGAAAAAATAGGGATGGATAAAGCAAAGGAAAAGAATAAATAAATCATAGTTACACAACAACCCATTAGGTGGCGATATGCACAAAAAATGTGAATCGGCAAAAAACAGAGGAAGACCTCTCGTGAACGTGCATAGGAGAGCTGTGTGAATATTAATCTGTTTCTAACCCACACTTATCATATCACTTCTAAAGACACGGATGAAACCATTGGAGTTGTATGGATTACTTTTAAGCTGCCTTTATGTGCTTTTTGGACCTTCAATGTTCTGGTCAACATTCACTAGCTGAGATATTCGTCTAAAAATCTCCATGTGTGTTCAGCAGAAGAAAGAAAGTCATACACATCTGGCATGGCTTGAGGGTGAGTAAATGATGAGAGAATTTTCATTTTTGGGTGAACTATCCCTTTAAATCAGAAAACAATTGAACATCTCAGAACTTTTGAGAAGATGAAGAGAGGAGCACACAGCACAAATGAGCTGAAGTGTTTAGTGCAAAAATAAAAAGCACATGGAGCCAATACCACCAGCTACTTGATTAACGTGCAGTAATCCTGTGATCCTGTGTTTGAACCACACTTCCTCTCTTCCTTTCACAGTTATCAAATCTAAGGTCTCTCTGGTCTCCACACACTTCACGCTTTACTGGCAAGCAGTCTAGACCATGACTGACCGCTCTCCGTCGAGTACAACCGATCTGACACTCGCTGGCATTTTAAGGCTTACAGATTTCCTAGCAGCAGGTGATGATGCCTGTGACGCTCTGCACGAACACCTCATTAATTCTCTGATTAAGAGCCTCTCCTCTCAGATGGAGGAGCTGGTTATTAATCTGGTTTTAACGGCCGCTTTCAGATTGTGACTTTAGGACATTTTTTAGCTAGTGCCTGCAGGGAGAGCAATAATTCTTAGATACTGTCAAGTGTGATACTCTAATGCATTAGAGAGCTGGAGACAAACGCTATTAAAGTGATATTGTTATATACACCGATCAGCCATAACATTAAAACTACCTGCCTAATATTGTGTAGGTCCCCCTCGTTCCGCCAAAACAGCGCTAACCAGCATCTCAGAATAGCATTATGGGATGATATTCTTCTCATCACAATTGTACAGAGTGGTTATCTGAGTTACCGTAGACTTTGTCAGTTCAAACCAGTCTGGTCATTCTCTGTTCAACAAGGCATTCAGTCCACAGAACTGTCGCTCACTGGATGTTTTTTTGTTTTTGGCACCATTCTGAGTAAATTCTAGAGACTGTTGTGTGTGAAAATCCCATGAGATCAGCAGTTACAGAAATACTCAAACCAGCACATCTGACACCAACAATCATCCATGCGATTATCTAATCAGCCAATCGTGTGGCAGCAGTGCAGTGCATAAAATCATGCAGATACGGGTCAGGAGCTTCAGTTAATGTTCACATCAACCATCAGAATGGGGAAAAAATTTGATCTCAGTGATTTGGAGCATGGCATACAAACATCCATATAAATTTAAACCACTAAGTGGGAGTCAACAGGCGGCATCAAAAACATGATAAACGATTTATTAATAATTTGTTCAAATCTCTATCCCTATATAAATAGTAATATAGTAGAGCTATAGAAAACACCACTAATAACAGGAACAATTATAATATGTTCATAATTTCATAACTCTACTTTTTCAGAATTTCTCCCTGAGAAGACAATTTTGCAAGGGTCAATGTTAACATTTTCTCTATTAACAATTCTCTGTTAGCTCCAACAAAGAGCAAAGAGACGTTATTCATTATTTAGAGCTGCCAATGAAATTTTGAATAATTGACAGATATTTAGATGGATGAAACTTAAATTATATTTGGTGCTACTGTCACTCTGGAGCAAAGCCGAGCTGTCAGATAGGACTCTGAAACATGCCTGCTAACACACAGGATGTGCACAGAGAAAAGAGAACAGCAGATATAGAGGCAGCATTCCCACAAATCTGTGTCTGTTGTGACTAGTGCAATCACTAAAAATTCACTAGCACTGCACGGACACACCACCTTAAGATTTGCTTGACCTACCACAGTGAGAAGTGTCAGAGTTCTGTTAAAAACAAACGTTCAATTGCCATGCGCCGAACTTGTCTGTGCGGGCAGAACAATAATCCAAAATATATTTCTCCACCCCTGTGTGGCATTTATCTGCAGATACAGAACACAGTTAAAGGGACAGTTCACCCAAAAATGAAAATTCTCTCATTGTTTACTCACTCTCATGCCATCCCAGATGTGTTTGACTTTCTTTCTTCTGCTGAACACAAATTAAGATTTTTATAAGAATATCTCAGCTCTGTAGATCCATACAATGCAAGTGCATGGGGACCAAAACTTTAAAGCTCAAAAAGCACATAAAGGCAGCATGAAAGTAATCCATTCAACAAGTGGTTCAATCCATGTTTTCAGAAGCGATATAGTTAGTTTTTGGGTAAGAACAGGACAAAATGTAACACATTTTTTCACTATGACCCCATTTCCACCTGGTATTAAGATGCATTTTGGGTGATCCGATCACATGTGGTCAGCTATTCTTGGAAGTTTAAAGCTAAAGTGTGCCATTTCTGCACCAGTAACGTCACCAAATGGAACTGCAAGAAAATTGCGTTGTAGCTCAACTGATAAAGTTGCACTTGCGATGCAAAGGACCGGGGTACGGGTCTTGAAGAGCAAGCGAGTCAACAGGTGAGCCGAAAGTGTCATACAAGCACCACAAAATGACAAAGTTGCTTTAACAATTGCATTTTTCATCTCACTATCGGTTAGGTTTAGGTTTAAGGTTCAGGGTAGGTATGACGGTTTTGTTGTTTTTTAACTCGATATAGCATTAACTTTAAAAACCTCATCTGTCTGGGATAACATTTAACTCGCTTTAAGCGCCACATAGTGGACATTTCACCTCGGAACTGCAACAATACGTGTAATGAACCACGTAACTTTTGCAGAGATGTCACCACAGTCAACTAGTTTTCATGAGATCAGGCTTAAAAATACACACTTCAGCTTAAATTATTATACATCACGTCATATTCAAAAACCTGAATTTAATGCCAGGTGGAGAACTGTACGTCGGGCAGCTCTTTTCAACTGTAAGTGTGACGCATATCAAAAAAGTTGTTTATTGTGACTTGTTTATTTAAGTACTTGTTTAACTACACCAGAGTAAATTATTTTCACAATTGTTGTTCCTACGTCATTTATTAAGGACATGAATTATGTCCAGGAACATTTTCCTACTACTCACCTGCCTAAATAACGCACTTTATTAAATGCAGTACATACGCGATTTCAGACAAAGCTAAGACAGGTTTCCCATCTTTAATTGCTTGAATAGATAGTCCCACCCCAAACTCATGCTACTGATTGAGCCACTGCTACTATGTTGGGCTGGTCAGGATGCTCAAACAAACAGTTGTAATTTGGTAATGACACTAAGCCACTGTGTTTACACTTTTTCGGAAAATCAACCTACAAATGACTAACTTATTTCAGAATAAAAACAGGGGATAGGAGAAAGAGTTTTAACATAGAAAGTATTACACACGTCACCTTTATATTACAGTATTACAGTAATGAGAATCTAATAAGAACCACTACTTGAAATAATGAGAATTGCAAAAGAAACTTACAAGTAAAAAGTCAGTTAAAGTGGTCATGTCACGAGGAATCAATTTTTCCTTGATATTTTGACATATAAGAGGTCTTTCTACTATACAAACATGCTGTAAATTTCAGAACTCAAAAATAAATCCCCAATGCAATAAAAGCATTTATTGAAACCAAGCTGCAAAAACGCCTTGTTCTCTACTTCCGCAACTACCCTACGTCACCAGGGGTACATTAATTCATGACTGCCTCTACAGCTCAAAAACATCAATGACTATTTTAACATCAATGTACCCTTGGCCCCGCCCACTGGTGCTTCAGTTCGTAAACAGAGAGAGAAAGCAGTACAAATAGGCATACTGTGGCCTAACTATTCCTGAACACCAAAGGGGACCCATCTGGACTATTTTAAATTATTTTTGTATTTAAACATGCACAGACAAACATCTTGGACTGCTTGATACATATCTCGGGCCGCTTAAAAAAGACGTGGTGTCAAGAAACAACTCTTACTGTGCTTTTTTTGAGCATAAACGCGCCATGGACACGTTCTTTCGCCCATCTGTGCTATTTTTACATTTTTGGTGTATGAAAACATGCGCTGGATGGACATCTTTGTTTTGTATAGATGCGTTTCTGGCAATGTGCATTTCAGTGTAGGATGATACTGGAAACTGGATGTGGATGTGTCTTCACCGTATTTCAGCATGGATTGCATGTTTTTTTGGCTCATATCAATGTGGATTGCTTGTGAACCAGTCATAATATGATTCAAGCTTTGCAAAGGAACTGTTTTTGAAGGATGGGGCAGTTAAAAACACTTGGACCTGATGCAAAATAGAAAGTAAACAGTTCCATTGATGAATATTTAAAATGTCATTACTGTTTGATAGTTTATGGTGCTGACATCCTGTTTTCACCGGGCGCGTCCACTGATGCGACGCAATGGCTTGAGGCTATCTACACCGGGCGTGTCGACACAAACTTTCTAAACCTTTATTTGTGTTGTTGGCAGTAGTAGCGCCAACTAGTGCAGTGCAAAATGGAATGTGAAATCTGTTTACGGTCGGCGAAACACGCCAAAACGGACGCTTCCATGGTAAACAGCATCATTAATTATAATGGGTTCTATTGCTTTTGACGTGACGTGACTCTCGCATCTGGTGTAGATGATGTGTGCTTGAGATGAACAGTTCAATATATTCGGATGCAATGTGTTGGATGTGCGTTACGTGTAAACACTGAATTTTAGTTTTATAATGTTGTGGACCTTTGTTCATTCTCTTTAGACTGAGTTTCAAATATGTCTGATTTCGAGGGGCTGCACACTGTTAGCCAACCATAACAGTGGCCGTTTACGTTGACATTTTAAGGAGGCGCTTATGCCAAAACCTGAGCGTTTCAGACAGAGGGCCAGAGACAGGGTGGAAAATGATCATATATCACTAAATTATGACTGTTTCAATGCAAAAAACTATCATTATCAGTGGACCTCAATAAAACTATATAAAAAAAGAGCATTTCAAATAATCTTCAAAAAATCTACATGGTCCTAAAACAGTCTTAATTTTCTTCATGCAAAATATAATTTGACATATTTCTCTTTTAATTTTGGGGTGAAATATGACCCAAAACATGTTTTTGTAAGATACAAAAGTTTCTTTTGTCTTTTTTCAGCAAAACACAAAAGATACTATTCAGTGTTCATAATTATTTGACACTAAAGAAGAGTGGCGTCCACCGTACAGTGATCTGGGCTGAAACTGGGTGTGGTGAGGAGATTATAATGGCAGTGCAGATTTCATGTGAAATAACTAATAACATGGTTATGTTAGTGAAGTGGGGCAGAGGTCAGGACAAACTGTCAGTGCAGGTGGATGCTTTTGCAATGAAGGGTACACTGTAGCATTTACCAAAATAAGACATAACTCACAATGCCAGTTTCAAGTGCACCTCTCACTCCTGTTTTAAAGCAAAAAGAGCAAATCTGCATATTATGCTACACTTATTTCTGCAAGAAAAATTATAATTTTAAGATTTTTTCATCTAATGCACTCACCACCACAATGCTAGAGTGTTGTGGGCGCTTTCCATGGAATTGCTATGTGGTTTCAAAGGCACTGCTATACGGTGGTTACTAAGATGCTGAGTGTTTTTTAAATGTTGCTATCACGCTACTAGGGTGTTCTGGATGATTGCCATGGCTTTGCTATGTGGTTGCTAGGGTGGTTGCTAAGTGGTTTCCAGGGTGTTGCTATGTGGTTGCTAAGGTGTCCTGGGTGGTTGTAGTTGGTTTCCAGTGTATTGCTATGCAATTGCTAAAATGTTGCTATGTGGTCTCTAGGGTGTTCTGGATGATTGCCATGGCATTGCTATGTGGTTGCTAGGGTGTTCTGGGTGGTTGTTTAGTGTTTTTTTCAGGGCATTGCTATGCAATTGCTAAGATTTTATCTGAGGTTTACAGGGTGTTGCTATGTGGTTGCTAAGGTGTTCTGAGTGTTTTTTAACTTTGCAATGTGGTCACTAGGGTGTTCTGGATGATTGCCATGGCGTTGCTATGTGGTTGCTATGGTTTTCTGGGTGGTTGCTATGTGGTATGTGTTCTGGATGGTTGTTTAGTGTTTTTTCCAGGGTGTTGCTATGCAGTCACTAAGTAGTTTTGGGTGGTTGCTAAGTGATATCCAGGAAGATGCTATGCATTTGTTATGGTGTTTCGGGTGTATTCCAGGGTGTTGCTATGCAGTTGCTAAGGTGTTCTAGGTAGTTGCTAAGTGGTATCCAGGGTGTTGCTATGCGGTTGCTATGGTTTTCTTTCTATGTGGTTTCTAAGGTTTTCTGAGTGGTTTTTATGCTGCAATGTGGTCTCTAGGGTGTTCTGGATGATGGCCATGGCATTGCTATGTGGTTACTAGGGTGTTCTGGATGGTTGTTTAATGGTTTTTCCAGGGTGTTGCTATGCAATCACTAAGTAGTTTTGGGTGGTTGCTAAGTGATATCCAGGGGTATGCTATGCAGTTGCTAAGATGTTCTGGGTGGTTGCTAATTTGTTTCCAGGGTGTTGCTATGTGGTTGCTAAGGTGTTCTGGGCGGTTGTTAAGTGGTAACCAGGGTGTTGCTATTACGGTTGTGGTTAGTTAGGTGTTCTAAATGGTTTCTTCCATCGCTATGCAGTTGCTACGGTGTTTTTGTTGATTCCAAGGTTGTTGTTATGGTAGTCTGGGTGGCCATAATGTGATCAAATAGCTTACAAAAGTAATAGCACATCTCCTCAACAAGCTGCACGGTTTAAGTTACAAGATGTCTTTAGTAATTTGTCTTTACTTTGGGGTAGGAGTTTGTTCAAATCCCAAACCTTGAGTATAAGCAATATTAATAGTGAAAAGCAGTCAAAACATTCAAAATCTGATATGAATTAACATTGGATTCATTACCTCAATATATGGTATGACTTTACAGGTGAACTGGCCCAATAACCAGGTCTTAGTCAGTTCGTGGAACACCACGAGAGGCAGGCAAGACAATATCAGCGCCAAGTCCCAAATGGCAAGGTTGGCCAGAAGAGCATTTGAGATGCTCCTCATGTAGTAATTATGGCACACAACGCACATTATTGCTATGTTCCCTATTATTCCAACAGCGAAAATAAGGACTGCAACTATAGTGATTGCATACGCCCCGTACGTCTCGCTAGTAACGGGGTAAAAAGGGTTTGGGAAAAATTCGCTCTCCTCATCCTCTGCGTATGGAGGTGTCATTGGCGTTGCATCCCAAGGGTCATCTACCTGTTTGGTCTGCAATTCAGTATGTCTGGTGAGATCAAAGGGAAAATCTGTGGAGGTGAGAGCCACAGGTTTGGGCAATGGTTCCCAAAGGGTTAAAGACGATGTCAGGGCACTATAATAAGTTTCGGGTGGTGCCAAGAGGCCACCTTTATTCGGGCCCCTTTTTATGCTCTTAAATGTTTTCTTGTGGTGCTCCTTTGTGCCTCTTTTGCGTCTGTGGTTTCTCTTGTGGTCCCCTCTTTTGCTAATTGAATAGGGCTTGGAGTTATTGTGTCCACTTGCTGTTCCCATGGTAGCAGGCATCTCACCATTCAACTTTTTCCTTTTATGTCGCCGCAAGCGCTTGTGCAGGATCATGCCATTCTTTGTGACCGCATGCATTCTGTTTGACAAGAGATGTCTGTATCCATGTTTACCTTCGCTTTCCAAAAGCATGTGTTTGATGTCAAAGGCAGGTGTGCCTGCTTGATGCCTCGCAGGATGCGTAGCACAGGGTTTTGGACCGTCAGAACTCCTAAGAGTGATATTGCTAGTTTCTTTGGTGTGTGCATAATGATTTTCTCCATGCAGCATAACATGTGGACACCCAGCAATGAGAAATATGGTTCTTAAAAGCAGCACCTGCATCTTCAATGAGCCAACGGTGCTGAAGATCACTGAAAAATCACTCTAACGCGCATCATATTTGTCTTGATTCACATTGTCGGAGGAAAAGTTCAAGCTCGAATGTTCATTTACTTTGCGTACAAATCCAAGGAGATGACTTTTTCTCTGTTATATCCACTCCAGTGCACATTCCCTGTGATCCATGCAAAAGAAAACCTATTTAGGGCTTTGCTTTCCTCTTCTCAGGAAAGTGCCAGTAAGGCGTTTTCCTCTCCAAGTGCGATTATTTCACTATCAATCGCGTCTCTGTTCTTGAAGCGCATTGCATCCAAGCAAGCAGCACGAGTCGTTCGCATTCAGTTTTCAACGGGGAGCTGCAACCTGGAAATCAGAGTGGCTCCTGTGCCTCTGCCGTGATCCTCTATCTGTGTGCGGTGACGCGCTCTTAGGCGCGGCGGGTGTGCGGGCGGGGAGCTGCTGCTACACCCTCCGCCCCTTCAGCTTCTCCTCAGAGTGAGTGAGTGAGTGAGTGAGTGAGTGAGTGAGGAATAACTGAAGAAAATGGACGGACTCTCCCCTGGCGGATAACCTTGTTCTGTCAAGCCGAATCCATCAGCATCATCCGCCCTGGACCACCGCAGCTGGAGGCAACCACGCCCCGCCAGTGCGTGCGTAATACATGTATTAGCATGTGTAATTACGCATGTCAACTGCAACATAATCCTATCAGTCTTGACACGAGGCTATACGAGTTACATTATAACCTGTAGTAACTGAATGTGGCAGAGTAAAACTGCAATATCATTTATATTGCATTTATATGACAAGACATAGGCTACAATAAGTTAATTGTGAAACAGATCACCATATATCATATAATCAGTATATCATACAGTATAAATTATTGATTATACATTTTCTACAAAATGCATATAATACACGATAAACCTTCAACATAAAAACATGAATAAATATTTAGTTATATGGGTCAATGAATTATTATTATTATTTTTTTTGTCTGCGTCAAATAAATTATTAAAAAATACATTACACAAAACAATTACCTGAATACACCTCTTCTATGATAAACATGTTTTCAATTTCTGAGTTTAAAGTCATTTCGATATTTTTTCTGGGGCTTAAAGTAAAAAATATCATGTGGTGCAACCGTCCGTAGACAGTAAAAAAGATTTAAAGTCTAATTAAATGCTGAAATTCTTGAAAAAATAAATGTTGGCATGAGTTGTGATGAATAATCTTTTATTATTACTTCTTAAAAAAAATAAGCAGTGAAACAATTTTCTTTTAAAATATGATTAATATTTGAAAAACTTTTGTCCACCATATATATCAAAGTCATGTGGTGCAACCAACATGTAGGCAGAAATGTTGTTGTCATGTGAAAAAACTCATAAAACAGAGACTGTGTGTGACGTTCTAAAAACAAATCATTATTTTGACATTTGTATGAAAACGCACATTTGGTTCAGGTCATTTGGTGCAACCATGAGAAAACATCTTAAAATTCTTGACTTAAAAATTCATGATATTTGTAAAAAATATTTTTCACCTTGAAGCATACACTGATCAGCCACAACATTAAAACCACCTGCCTAATATCGTGCCACCAAAACAGCGCCACCCTGCATTATGATTATATTCTTCTCACCACAATTGTACAGAGTGGTTATCTGAGTTACCGTAGACTTTGTCAGTCCAAACCAGTCTGACCATTCTCTGTTGACCTCTCTCATCAACAAGGCGTTTCAGTCCACAGAACTGCCGCTCACTGGATGTTTTTTGTTTTTGGCACCATTCTGAGTAAATTCTAGAGACTGTTGTGTATGAAAATCCCAGGAGATCAGCAGTTACAGAAATACTCAAACCAGCCCATCTGGCACCAACAATCATGCCACGGTCCAAATCACTGAGATCAAATTTTCTCCATTCTGATGGTTGATGTGAACATTAACTGAAGCTCCTGACCCGTATCTGCTTGATTTTATGCACTGCACTGCTGCCACACGATTGGCTGATTAGATAATCACATAATCACATGGATGATTGTTGGTGCCATGCTATTCTGAGATGCGGGTTGGCGCTGTTTTGGCGACATGAGGGGGACCTACACAATATTAGACAGGTTGCTTTAATGTTGTGGCTGATCGGTGTATATTTGAAAACTGTTTTTAAATTAATGATGAAGTTGTGCACACTCTCATGTATTTAAGGTGCAAGGAAACTATTTTAATACCTTTTACTTGACGGTTGCACCACATGACATTTTTTAAAGTCATAAAATCAAATTTGTTTTATTTTTTTTGTACAAAGTGCTATAAATGTTTTTCAAACGATTTGTAAAAACTACATGAACTCAAAGATAACATGTCTGCATACTTGAAAAATGTGTTGAAAACCAGATTTTCTCATATTTTCTTTTTTTTTCATCTCAAACAACCTAATTTGTCAATGACCCATATATTTAATTTCAATTTATTTGTAAACCCATTTTATACAAATAAATATGAAATAAATCAAGCATATCACCATTCTGCCAATTTGATTCATTCTACATTTTCTTCAACATGCATACATTTAAAAATTAAAATAATAATATAATAATATTTTTAAGAAAAAAAATTATTTGTAAATCCATTTCATCCACTCAAAACATATTTTATCGTATTATTATTTATGTATTTTATTTACATAACAAATTTTCATGAAATTGAATAGAGTAATCTTATTGAATAACTTAATCTACTGAAGTTTTATTAACCCTTAAACGCATACCTCGGGTCATTAGAGACCCAGTACCTCATTCCACACCCTTTTTTGGAGTTGTGCACACACCTCTATAGTATCCCTCCATCTATCTCATATAAATAGTGTAAAAAAATAAATAAATAAAAAAATCAAAATTGCAACCACTTTCTTTTTTATTATTATAATGATTTAAGTACCAAAAGTATATAGGTTCTTTAGAGACCCGAGGTATGTAAGAATGTCGCATTTTCACACTTCCATATATTGTATTTTTATGATTATTATCTAAATCTAATCTAAATAATAATATCTATTTCTTTGTTTATTACAACAGAAATGAGTACTATATTTATACAAATAAACACTATATCACATTGATTTTCTGTGCAACAATGAATTATCAACAATGGTGAATTATCAGTATTTTATGTGTATACATGTACATATTACACTTGTTATTTCTTACTCAAGGTGGCGCTGTTTCAGTGATAGATTTGATTTACATTTGACATTGGTATTTGATGAAGAAACAACATGGAAGTAAACTATAGCAAGTGTAACACATGAACAGTATGATTTGAATATTGTCATTTGGGTTTACTACTGAAATGATTTAAGTTGTGCATCTATTTAGACTCAATAAGTGCCTGAGAAAATACAAATGTGTAACGTATGTGTAATGTAGGTGTTGCTGAAGTGTATATTATGTGTAGATTATGTGTAGCTCAATTTGTGTTTGTCAGCCAGTTGCACCTCATGAAATTTCAGTGTGAAAATAATGAATCCTGTTCTAGATTTTTCCTGATATGTTGCATTATCTTTTTCATTTATGAAAAATAAAACATCAAAATATATCAAAATATATTTTATTTTATAATGTTCTAATTGTCTTGAAAATATTTGGAAAGTTTTACACTATCTGGGCATTTTGTACATCCATTTTTGATAAATATAATTGCAGGATCTCTAAAGATTGAATACGTAAGAGTTTTGGGGAAAATTACCATGCATTTGAGGGTTAATTTAATTTAGTTAAAGATTACTCTATTACATTTTTACATGACATAGTCTTCCACGTAGGCTAAAATATTGTTTTCAGTGTACTAATTAATGGAAGTGGATATTATGTATAACTTATATAAGGTTATATAAAAGTTCTGCTACATGAATAATAAACGAAATGTAAAACAACACTGAATCTAACCTATGAATATATCGGTAAAACTTTTCAATAATTGCAGCATTTATTAATCTTGGTTATTGTTAATGTTTCAAAATACTATTGATCATCGGTAGTTCATAATGCATTAACTAATATACACATTTTTATGTAAATAATGCTTTAGTTTATGTAGAAATAAACATTCACCAACATTATTAATTGCTGTAAAAGTACTGTTCATGTTAATGTTATAAAATACAATATTATTGGAAAGTGTCACCTGGATTTTTAATATAGGCTACGTTCACTTCCAAAAGCTCTTTAATATTTTGGTATGTTGAACAGGTTACTGTTCAAGTACTGTGAGCGGAAGGGCAAGATCAGACTTGCTTCAGGTTTGTTTCCTGCTGGTTCAGAGACTTACATTTGTAGAAACAGCCAAGAAACTTTCAAAGCTGCGTGACATCAGTAATTCAACAACAGTCTGAGGAAACACTGCTTATTTACCTCAAACCTGCATTAGTTTCTTTGTTCTGCTGAGTCCAAAGTTTCACCTCTAAGTCTTGCTGGTCAGTGAGAGTTTGGCAGAATATAAAGCATAAAACAGGAAGGCCAGGTGCAGAACACAAGCTGCTGGAGTTGGCAGAACCGTTGGCAGTAGTGTTACTCTGTTGCCAAATCCAAACATGGGGTTCCAAACACTAAATTACAGGGAGAACAGGAAGGTCAAACACTTCACATGAACTGGAGGCTGACTTTGAAATGTTTCTTTGAAACTATGCACTCAAAAAGATAAATATGAAGATTTCACTGGTGAATTATGTATCTCTCAAAATATACAAGAAAATACCCCCCCCCCCCATGCCTTCTTCATATAGCTTCTATGAATTATTATGCTTGCATTGCAAAAATCATATTCTTAATCAGCATATCTGTCTTGTTTTCAGAAAAAATTAATTATATTAAAAATTATATTATGTATTGCATATTAAGGCCTGTTTTCTGAATTTTACTCTGAATGCTGTATGTTTATGTATTGTTAAGGGAAAACAACACAAAGATACTGATTAAGCCATGACTTAGCTATCCACATCTAAAGACATGACAGACATTATCAAACAGCGTGAAAAAGACATCTGTTATTCTAACTAAGGAACTAGGTTGGTTATTTCAATGGGAGCAGATGTTGCAGCAGTATAAGGCGACACCTGGTGGTTTAAAGTGGTACTGCATTAAGCATAAAAAATGGCTAGCATGCTGCCTTTCAGTGTGAGAACAGACAGACAGACAGACACCCTAAAAAGATACCTACAGAGAGCCAGACAGGCATACTGCAGTGTGTGATCTCACTTAATACAGCATAAAGGCAACTGAAGTGTCTCTAGGAAAGTGAAGCTTGACTCGTCCAGCAACAGTGTATTACCATCATCAATCACTCTGCTGTCCACATGAGTGCAGCATGATGAATGAGTCCTATACCTTTGTACAAATAGCAGGTATATTTCATTGCCAGTCACTGTGACGAGGAGGAGGGCGGGGCCAGGCCAGCCCTGGATCAGGCTAATCAGCCTGGAGGGGGATAAAGACGAGACGGAGGTGCCAATTCGAGAGAGAGAGAGAGAGAGAGAGAGAGACGCACGCGGCCGCAATGCATGTGTGTCTGCATTTGTTTATGATTGTTTTATGTTGAGTTTTATCATTAAACTTTACATTGACTGTTTAGCCAATCCCGCCTCCTCCTTGCCCATCCCTTACCCCGTTACACTGGTGCCAAAATCCGGGAGGGAGGAGGAATGTGCTGTTGTGGAGTCCTCGCCGCTGCCATCCACCAGGGAAGCAGTCGCGGCCGTCTGCCTGGGGACGGCGGGGTCGCTGACGGCTGCCGAGAGCCGGAGGAACCGCTGCCATCCGCCGAAGAAGGGGAGGAATGGTTCTGTCCGCCAGGGGCCAGAGGATTCGCTGCCATCTGCCAAGGGATTCGCTGCTGACGTCCGCCAGAGGGCGGAGGACCGGTTGAGACCTGGGCGACAGCGCATCCAGGAGTCGGCGAGCAAGTTCTTCTCTCTCTCTCTCTGTTGCTCCGCCTTGCTCTTTCCCTCTCCCATTTCCCTCCCCTCATCTCTCCCAGGGCTCCAAATGGCAGGGAAGACCTGCCGGCAGGCACGGCCGGAAGGGCAACACCCCCCCTCCAGGAAGGGAGGGGAGGGGAGTGCATCATGCCGGGGGTTTCCCCGTGTTTTCCCGTGAGGACACACGGCCGGCCCTGGATCGGGCTAATCAGTTGGGAGGGGGATAAAGATGAGCCGAAGGCACCAGTTCGAGCGAGAGAGAGAGGCACGCGCCCGCTTTGCATGTGTGTCTGCATTTGTTTATGTTTGTTTTATATTGATTTTTATCATTAAACTTTACGATGACTGTTTAGTCAGTTCCCGCCTCCTCCATGCCCATCCCTTACCCCATTTACAGTCACACTAACTTGCTTATAGTAGTCCATCGTATCCGATGATGACAATCCTCCTCATTAACGGTGTGTCCTTTGTTGGCTGTAGAGTCCAATCCTAGATCCACAAATTTTAATGCATGTTGGGCATGCGAAGTCTGGGTTAGTGGGGGCATGCATGGCTGTGTGTCTCCTTAGACTTATTTACTGTTTCTTCATATTCCTCTCCGATTCCAGCTGCTTAAATCCTGTGGCAGAGCTGCCGCCAGATGGAACAGTTAGCGGCAGCTTCTTCCAGTCCTGAGGGGTCGATTTGACATTTTCTTAGTGATGTTTTTAGCTGGTCTTTGAACCGCTTCTTCTGACCGACCCCCTGTGGACCAACGACCCAGATGGAGTTGTCCATACAGGACTTGCCGTGGCAGGTGCTCTTGAGGCATCCTAATAACATGCCCAAGTCAGAGCATTTGGTGTTCAGTGACCGTGGCCTCCATGCTCTTGCAGCTTGTCCTAGCCAGCACTTTGGAATGGGGTACACGGTCACGCCACGTGATCCTCAGGAATCACTGCAGGCATCTTATATGGAAGCACTCCAGCAACCTTAGATGGTGAGTGTATGTGACCCAGGCTTCACAGCTGTATAGGAGAGCGGTGATGCAGATGGCTTTATAGATGGTAACTTTGGTGTGCAGGTGGAGGTGCTTGTTTTGGAAAACCTTTCGACGGAGTTTGCCGAAGGCTGCAGAGGCTTGTTTTATCAGGTTATGGATTTCATGATTGATGTTGCAGCCCTCTGATAGGATGCTACCCTGGTATTTAAAAGATGGAACTATTGTGAGTGGTCGATGTTCTATGGTGAAAACAGGCGTAGTGGGTGGCTGGCCCTCCATTGGCATATCACCTCAGTTTTGGTGGTGTTGACTGACGAGCCCAGTCTGCTGTAGGCATTTACAGCAGCGGCAAGGATGGTTTGCAGGTCTTCTGGGGTGTGAGCCATAAGCGCGCAGTCATCAGCATACTGTAGCTCATGGACCGGCACTGCTGTGACTTTGGTGGTTGCCTGGAGCCTTTGGATATTCAAAAGGTTTCCATCTAGCCTCAAGTCTAGAGTGATCCCACTACTGCTTTCCAGCTCGTCATGGAGAAGTTTCGTGACATGTAGAATGAAGCTGTTGAAGAGTACCGGCTCCAGCACACACCCTTGTCTTACTCCGGTACTTACATCAAAGGGCCCCGATTCCTGTACCCCTGTGGTCACACGGGCCACCATCCCATCATGGAACTGTGACAGCATGTTCACAAATTTTCTTGGGCAGCCAAATTTTATTTGGATGTCCCAGAGTAGCTCTCAATTCACAGTGTTGAAGGCTTTGGAGAGATCAACAAATGGCATGAAAAGGTCCTGATGCTGTTCGCGGCACTTTTCAAAATCATGTCCACAGTACTCTGGTTCATCCTGAAGCCGTACTGTGACTCTGGCAGCAGATGTTCTGTTAGGTTTTCCACCAGCCTGCATAGCATGACTTTTGCATGGACCTTGCCTGCAAGAGCTAGCAGCGATATGCCATGACTGTTGATGTAGATGGATTTGTCACCCTTGTTTTTGGAGAGAGTGACAATGTTGGCATCCCTCCATTGTTGAGGGACACTGTCCAGGTCCCAGACCTTCAGGGTGTATTGGTGGATCATCCTGGTACACAAGTAGCCACCTTGTTTGAGGAGCTCTGCTGGGATACCTGCCAGGGGACTTGAGTTGATGGCTGCTATAGTCTCTATATCTTTGAACAGATAGCAGGAATATTTAATTGCCAGTCACACACACACCCACAGTCATTAAAGCAAGTAATTTATTGTTACACAAACCTGCAGTTCTTTTTAGAATTTTTAAGCCAGTGGTTCTCAACAAATTCTGCCACTTTTAAAATGTCCATAATTCTCTATTGCACGCATTATGAAATGTAAAAAGAAGAAGAAAAAAAAAAGAAAAGGAAAAAAGAAAGTCTGATTTACTTTTCTTGCATGAAATTGACCTCATTACTAAAATCAAAAACAGAATTAGAAAAATAATAATTGAATATCATAAGCTGCTTGGAGGCAACAATGTGTGACAATGGAAAGAAGTGAATCAAAAGACTATTTCTGAAAGATTGTTTTTTAATTTATTTAAATATCTGAAATGAAAACGAATGACTACACATTTTGTGGATGTCAGAATACTAAAAATGCTGTTAAACAATTTTATAACAAAATGTATGTGTAATAAACTACATTATATCTGCTATGCAGAATGACACAATCTAACAGAATTGTCTTGTAGGTAACTTTTAAAAAATGTTTTAACTTAAAGGAACAGTTCACCCAAATATGATATTCTCATCGTTTACTCACCCTCGTGCCATCCCAGATGTGTATGGCTTTTTTACTTTCTGCTGAACACAAATGGTGAATGGTGACCAGAACTTTGAAGCTTTAATAAGCATATAAAGGCAGCATAAAATAAATCCATATGACTCCAGTTGTTAAATCCATATCTTCTGAAGCAATCCAATCAATTTTGGGTGAGAACAGACCAACATGTAACTAATTTTTCACTATAAATCTTCAAAACCTTATCACCGATGGGGCTTAATGATGAACTTGTGTTCAACGTGATGTTGTAGACATATTGTAATGGTTTAAAGTTTTTTCAACAGTTAAGTAAGTGTGTTTTCATGGCTTTACATTTGTAATAATAATAAAAAAAAAATGGTTAGGATGTTTATAAAATCTTGTTGTAATTTTGTTTATTCTGTTCATTTGAATGCAATATTCCTCTTGTCTTTATTTACTAGGAGGTCTCTTGTAGGTCCTCTACTTTGGACCTGACATTGATTTACCTAATTAGTATTGTTAATTTGTCGCATCATTGTCGAAAGCTGTCATGATTGTTAATGATGTATTTCAAACTTGTTGGCACTTTATTTGGAGTTTTATGTATGCGTGATGAAGGTCGTGAGACCGAAATTCCTGATTGTGTTTTGCAAGCTATGGTAGTGTGCGGGATTTTTTCTATGAGTCTTAATAATATTTTTTCTTGCGCACCTACCTATAACTTTTCAGGTGTGCGAGGGGCTTTGATTTATCACTATAAATCTTGACATCAGCAGTCTCTTTGCCAATCATGATATCAAGCTCAATTGCACTCCCTCGCACCAGCTAGTGCTCTGTGCATGCGTGAAGCACTAGGAAATAATCAAGATTGAAATTGTGATCGTGCCTAGAGACTGCAATGGCAAGATGTACAGTGAAAAAGGAGTTATATTTTGGTCTGTTCTCATCTAAAACCTATTGGATCGCTGGAGTACTATGGATTACTTTTATTTGCCTTTATGTGCTTTTTGGAGCTTCAGAGTTTTGGTCACCATTCACTTGCATTGTATGGACCTACAGAGTTGAAATATTCTTCTAAAAATCTTTGTGTGTGTTCAGCAGAAGAAAGTAAGTCATGCACATCTAGGATGGCATGTGAGTGATTAAATGATGAGAGAATTTAAATTTTGGGGCAAACTTTAAAAGTCTTTTAAATGTTAAAAGTAGATAGTTAAATAATGGATAATACATTTACAAAAAAATGCAAATAAAAAAAGCATATGACAACTGCAATATTGTCTATAGTGGTTGCATTTGTGACATCACTGCACAGGTGAGCTATATCCATTGTCGCACAATGTTGTTTCTAAGCAACAGACACATTTAAACAATTTCCATTAAAATAAAAATAATAGATATGTAATATTTAATTTTTAAACAAATTTGTATTATAATTTTTGAGGGGTGAAAATCAGTGAAAATGGCTTTTCTGAGTGCATTTCTCAGAAGTAAAAAAAAAAAAAAAAAAAAAAAAGCCTGCAGCCACCACACATTAATATGACCATATTTTGACCAAGAACAAGCAAGTCATCCATTCATTTTTAACTATTTTATTGCCATCTTTTATGCATCATGTGCTTGCAAAGTGGAGACAAAGGGTTTGTTACCCAGAGTGCAATAGAGGGTTAAAAATAAATGAGTACAACCATTAACTGGATAGGCCCGAAAATATTCAAAACTATTCAAATTAATATAATTGGAAAATAGCCAATATCATAAATGCATAAACAACTGCAGAAGTGTGGTTTACCTGTGAATCTGTATTTAAGGTAGTCTTTTTCTATGTGTTTTGTTGATGGTTTTTGACGGTGAGGGAATGCCACGCAAACTGTCCATGTTGGCATCAGTCCAATTTGACTAGCCTGTTCCAAGTGACAAATGAATTTGCACCAAAATACAATAGAGATTGACTTGATATGCAACCTTTGTCAACAAAACGTTCATAAGCCAATGCATGTAGCTATCCTATTTATGCACAATTTTAAGGCAAGTCATTTTATTATTCGCATTTAGCATTGTTTTTTCCCTACTGCCTGTGACCCTATCAGAACAGTGACCCATAATGTTTCTAAGTGGACACAAACTCACATTGCCCATATGTGCATTAACTACTAAACTCCTACAGAGGGATTTTTTTTTTTTTTTGGTTTTTTTTGTTTTTTAATCAGTAAAGCTTTACTTAAAGTCAGTTCAGTTTTTGCACAGAGGAGAAAAACTACACACAGGCAGGAAAAACACATGACACAAATGTTACATGACCAGTCATATTGGGTCAGTAGACGTCTGAGTAAAAGCCATTCAATCCTAGACACAATAGCACAGAAACATCATATCACTTATCAAAGTGGAGCGATTACAGCAGTTAGTGGTGAGTGCAGCCACGAGCGAATAAAAGAGGACTTCGGGTAATGCCCACTCGGATCACTTTGGATGAGTCATACACACAGAGCTCCACAACTGTGTCTTTAAAGCTTGTTCAGGTTCTGTGTAACCCAGTCACATTTAGATTTTGATGGTCAATCAGTTCATTTTTATGATATTCAGTTGCTGATCTGCCACATAAAAAGCAAACCAACCAATAAATAAATTAAATTTAAAGTCAGTTCAATTTCAAAGGGTCATTACTATTGATATCATTCTTGCCTTTGCAATATTACCAAAGTATCAATACAAATAAGATCAATAATAGAAATATAGCTGCAAGCAGCAATTACAGGGTCAAGCACACTAATAGCAAACATTTTGAATGAATTCAGAATTTCGGTGATGATTTTAAGAAGCTTGCCAAAAAAAGACATTAGTTTAATGACTTATAGTGTAATACAAGTGCTTAGAAAATTTGGCAAATAGGTGGCGCTGTCACCAAATTGGTATGATATTGTCAGGGCTTGGTCACAATGCCACACATGAAGTTTCATGTCAATACGCCAAAGCGTTCATGAGGTACAGCCTCAGATCCTTACTGGCATCTTGCCATATAGTTAGTTGATGTGTTACACAAGAAAGTTTTGGTCTAGCAAAAAGCTTTTCATAACTTTTTGTCATGAGTGTGTCTAGATGATACATGGAAAATTTGATGTAAATCGGATGTACAGCCTAGGAGGAGTTTGAAAAAGTAGGTTTTCCGTGGGGAATTAGGTATCATTCAACTCAGTATGCCCCAAGGAATCTAAAGCGACCAGTCTCATAATTTTACGGCAAACTATTCAGAAGTTATTAGCAAAAATAGCCATTTTTCTTTTTATGTTGACAGCTAGGTGGCGCTGTGCTGAAACTATGCAGGTACCCTCACATCATGCTTGTGATGACTTATACCATGTTTCGTGTCAATACACTAAAGCGTTGCAAAGTTACAGACTCACATCCATTTTGGCGTGCTCGCCAACAAATTCGTTGATGCGGTGTACGAGTACAGTTTTGTCTATCATCATGAATCTCACAAATGTTTGTTATTAGTGTCTCTAAGAGATACATGCAAAATTACAAGCCAATCTGACATACGGTCTAGGAGGAATTCGAAAAAGTACACTTTTCTGAAAATTTGGAACATTCTAGAGGCCGGAGCTTAAAAATGATGCAACCTATTGGGACTCGGGATGACCCAAGGAATAAGAGGAAAAAAGATTTCTATGTCTAGGACTTACGATTGAAAAGCCGAGACGTACATTTACATTTATTCATTTGGCAGACGCTTTTATCCAAAGCGACTTATGAAAGAGTAATTTTGAACTGTTGGTGGCACTAGAGGGTTTGAGTTTGTGTGGGGGCTAGTCATACACACCCCTATCAGTTTGGCAAATTTCAGCATTTTCCTACATGCGGTTCTATGGGTGGCCATAGACTTTAAGAACGTAGAATAATAAGAAAATTAACAGAAACGAGTGCCTCAGCACCTCCAAAATAATTTGCTTGTACAAGCTTGTAAATGTAGTTGGTGATGTAATTAAATGTTAAAATGGGCCACCTTACAAGTCATGCGCAACAGTAAAAGTGTTTAGATGTCATAATATAGCACGGTGTGATGAACAGGGCGAAAAGTACATGTTTATGAACTGATAATCAGCCGTTTTACTTGTGATGTGTCAAAGTGAATAAAAGTCATCTATGTTGTAGCGTCTGTAGTGTTCTTTTCACCAGTAAACTGCCGCGATATGTTCAACATGCAATGTAAAAATCATTTTGCAAATGTGTAGGTATAGTAACATGATTCTACGAGACCAGGTTGCACCTCCCTGATTTAGGGGAATCATTCATGTCTGTATTACAAACAGTATGGGACGAGTTACATGCCAAATTTGAATACTTAGGATTAGGGATCTGAACAAACCCATAACCCTAGGTATGAGCAGAGTAATAGTGACTCAATCAACTAGTGCTGGTGAGAAGGTATGTCAAGATCTATCTGTCAGACTTTGAGAATATGCCATCTTTTTTAAAGCTTGAGCAAAAGCCTTCAGTTTCTGACATGCACACTCTTCCACACCAAAAAAAGCTGTCTGTTCTTCTCTGCTTCCTCAAGGGCATTTCCTTTAACATTTGACATACAAATACACATATTGACAACTGACAAAGAAAAAGGGAAACACACTTCCCCTTATTCACAAACACATACAAACACAACCCCGTTCCAGCAACAGCCAGGAACTCAGTAGCGGATCTCAGGAAAAGAGCTTTTGTTCTTCAATCCAACAGCTGATTCCTTAACCAGAGCCATTGTGACAAGCATAAATACAAAGAATTCACAATCTCAGTAACTTAAATCAATGATACCTCAATAATTAACAGGCATGAAAAGAAAAAAACTAACCACTAGATTTGCAAGGTCAATGGTATCAAAACGGTTTCAGATAAGCCCATTAAAATCACTTTACATCAAACAATGGCAAACACTTTTTTCTCCTTGGCGATAAGTGGAACAGACTTTGTGCCGATAAAAATCTGGGAACATGAGACTAAGATTTCGATATAAAGCACTGGTCCAAGACCTGGTTCGAACACCCTGCCACTACAGAAATTGTGAGATGCATGTCTGGAGTTGGCCACATGGTGGCGCTGGTTGGCCAAGTTTTATGCTTGATAACTAAGGAGTCTTCCCAGACTGCAATTTTATCCTCTAATCTTATCATCTTGGCTGATTGTAGGACTCTTATAAAAAAAACAAAAAAATAAAACACCATTGCACTTACATCGTCTCTATTACAGAGAGAGAGAGAGAGAGAGAGAGAGAGAGAGAGAGAGAGTCTGAGAAGACTGGCAGCTGTTCAGAAATGCTGATATCACCAGGTATGCAGGCTCTTGTCAGACAGCTTTCTGAAGGATGATACACAATGACTGAGATGAGACACAGACAGAGCCGAGGAGAGGACTGCTGGAGCCACTGTCTGCCTCAACAGACTTAAACTTTTTTTTTAGCCAGTGTAAATTAGTTCTACCTTCGATATCAGCTTTGTTAAAAATAAATCAATAAAAAATAAATAAAAAGTACTGTACATGGACAGCAACCTTCTAAGGCAGCCTGAACTGAAAATGAACCTCATAAGTGACTAATTTTGAATGCTCTATATAGGCAGCAACTGTAAGACATCTACTGAGGGAGGAAGAGTTTAGTGAACAGTGCTATACAATTGAGAAATATTCTCTCCCCCAGAATAATTCATATCCATACATATTTCAGAAGCCGCAAACAGCAAACAATTCATCAGTGGAAAAAAAAAAAAAAAAAAAAAAAACATTCATCATGTTTGAGGAAAAAAAGAAAATAATACAAAGAAAGCAAAAACAATTGGAAAAGAAAAAGACGGTTTATTACAATAGCCTATATGAATTCCAGACACAAGATAAAAGGTTATAGAAATCATATTTCTTTTTGCAGAAAGCCTTTTTCATATTTCATAAAAGTGAGCCTAGTTTGCCACTGTAAAACAGTTCATTTGAATTCAGTGTCTGGGAGACAGGAAAATAAAGCAAGCAAGACAGAAAGCAATAAAAAAAGAAAGACAGAAAAAAAAGCAAGAAAGAAAGAGAAAAAAGCAAGAAAGACAGAAAGCAAGAAAAAAGAAAGGAGAAAAAAGCAACAAAGAAAAACAGAAAGAGATAAAAGACCAAAAGAAAGAAATGAAGCAAGACAGAAAGAGAAAAAAGAATGAATGAAAGAGAAAAAAACAGAAAGAAAGAAATGAAGAAAGCAAAAAAGAAAGAAAAAGCAAGAAGGAAAAAAGAAAGACAGAAAG
Organism: Myxocyprinus asiaticus; assembly: GCF_019703515.2. NCBI lineage: Eukaryota > Metazoa > Chordata > Actinopteri > Cypriniformes > Catostomidae > Myxocyprinus > Myxocyprinus asiaticus. The sequence goes on along the minus strand of NC_059388.1, from coordinate 29,815,280 downwards.
AAAGCTAAAAAGAAAGAGTATAAAGAAAGAAAGAAAGAAAGAAAGAGTAGAAAGAAACTACGCCTTTAATTCCAGGGATTAGGATGTTGATCCAGTACAAGAGAAAAGTGTGCAATAAATACATTTATTGTAACTAAAGTTTTTAATGAATTTTATCCAGGTGAAATTAGTAAAACTGGCTGCTTAGAAAAGTAGCTGAATATCTCTCCTCAACAACACGCATCATGAGTTATCATTCATGTCTGTTGCACAAATGGTACTCTCCAAAGTTGAGACTTAAGGTTAGATAAGGGTTAGGCCACTAACTACAGAACTACAAAATCTGATCAACTGGACGATTTATAATCTTAGGCCTAAGTGCCAATCAGTCATAAAGCCCTTCCAAAGTGCTTCCGAGTGAAGATTACGGGATAAGGTATTAGACAGGCACTGACCCAAAGCTGCGCTGAGCCTGCAGTACATCTATCCAATTTACACTCTGATCCAGAGCTCAGATGGAGTACAGATGCTCATAACTCAATATCTCCCTAAATGATTGAATTATGCAGTCTGATTACTCACATTCCCCAAAATGACATTCATAATTCTGACAACTGGTTCCAAACTCTAAACATTTGCTCAGCACATTTTTGTGTGTTTGTAAATAACGAAGTTATGGCTTTGTTAACTTTGGATGAAAAAGTGTCATTTGTCACGACAATCACTTTGGTGGTGTCTTGGCATTTATTACAAGCAGAACGGTTGCTTTTTGCTTTCGTTGTTGGAACGGTTCATGATTCAAGCTGTCAGCAGATGGCAGTATGGTGTAGTGACAGATGCACAGTCATTACGTGTGTGAGAATGCAATTACTACCACTGGGGGAAACAATTAAGTGGAGGTAGAGCTCTCTATACCACTGCAGCCTGGGAGAGAGCCCACTCCTGCTCCTCAACTTTAGTGCCCGCAGGCAATGGAGAGGCAGAGAGAGAAAGGCCTTCTGGCAGTGGCACTGTGTTCTGACCACTAACAGGCTGCAGCATGCTTCAGTAGGGTAGTGTTTGATAGCGATAGCTGTAACGTGAGGGACTGTGTTCATGTGTGTATACAACTGTAGGCAAGAGAGAACAACATACACTAGATTTTTATATTTTCAAGAAAATGTAAGTGGTGCTTGCCCATGCAAAACTCACCACGATGATGCTAGAGTGTTGTGGACGGTTGCCAGGGTGTGCTAGAGGGGTTTTTAGTGTGTTGCTGTAGGGTTGTAAGGGTGTTCTGGGTGGTAACTAGGTGGTTTATTACTGGCCTGAGTAAAAAAAAAAAGTCACCCCACCACCATCCAATGGGTGCTAGCTTGTACGTTGGGTGGTCAAAATGGCTACATTGCAATGAGGTTGGTAAGGTGTTGTAGGTGGTTTTGGTGCATTTCTATGCAGTTGCTTGGGTGTTCTGGATGGTTGCTTAAGTCAAAAGAGCCCACCCTCCAAGACTCTATGGCTTTAGTGCATTTCTGTGCAGTTGCTAGGGTGTTCTGTGTGGTTTTAGTGCATTTTTATGCTGTCGCTAAGGTGGTCTGGGTGGTTTTAGCGTATTTTTATGTGGTTGCTAGGGTGTATTGGGTGGATTTAGCATATTTCTATGTGGCTGCTGACATTTTCTGAGTCATTGCTTGGGTGTTTTTGGTGGTTTTAATGTATTTCTATGCGGTTGCTAGGGTGTTGTGGGTTGTTTTAGTGCATTTCTAAGTGGTTGCTAAGGTTTTCTGGACTGTTGTTTGGGCATTGCTTTGCAGTTGCTAAGGTGTTATGGGCGGTTGCTAGGGCATTGCTATGCGTTTACTAGGGTGTTCTGTGTGGTTTTAGTGCATTTCAATGCAATTGGGTTCTGGGTGGTTTTAGTGCATTTCTATGGGGTTGCTAGTGTTACGGGTGGTTGCTTAAGTCAAAAGAGCCCACCCCCAAGTCTCTATGTCTTTAGTGCATTGCTGTGCTGTTATTAGGGAGCTCCGAATGGTTGCTAGGGTGTCCTGGGTGGTTTTAGTGCATTTCAATGTAGGGCTGAAACGATTAGTCGACGTTATCGACAACGTCAACAATAGAAAATTGTCAACAAAAATTTTCATCGTGGAATAGTCGTTTGATCTCATTTAACTTAACATGAGATCACATTAAACTCTAATGATGATGCTTGAGAGCAGCACTGCAGTTCGTGCCTGACTGAGGAGAGGAAGAATTACACAGATCACAGTCCAGATGCACTCTAAACTTTCACAGCTTCAGCTGATGTAGATCGCAAAGTATGAGGGAATTATACCAAATAAGTGAATACAGCAGCACTCTCGTTGTGGAATAAGCGGAGCCGGAGCTCTTTAAAGGAAACACCCCGTCGTTACATCTTTAATGCAGTTATATTTAATGTGTTATTGCTTTATTAAAGTTCAAATAATACGGAAGCAGGTCATGTAAATAACTACAAACTTCGAAAATGGCATTTCTCTGTGCGGACAGCGCCTCTTCTATGAGTTGCACGAAGTGTCCCGATCTAAGGGGGAAAGATTGAAACTGCACCCGGCTGATGAACACTCTGTTGCGGGGACGCTCATCCCTTGAGTGCACGCTTAATGCAGCTAGATTATAACGTGATTGCTCGCGACTTATTGAATCATAATATATGTCACTGTGCATTTCTTATTGTGAAGAAAATTGGCAATGCGCAGCTTTATTAATAAGAGAGAGTTTGTTTTTTAGTGAGTTAAAGATGGATTGAAGTGAATAGAAAGGTGAGAGAGGTAGACTTCGCCACATTATACACTGCAACAAAATGCATTTTTGATTTTGTTTTGGCTTGTTTTCCAATATAAATATCTAAAACTAATTTAAAACAACGTACATTTTCTTTAGCAGCTATACTGCGGAATAAAAATTATTTATCTTAAAATGCTGAATATAATATTAAAAATACAATTATTTTAAAATATCTAAAAATACTAAAACACCTGAGAAGCAGCATATACGATATTTAGACTCGCTTTTAGAGAATAGATCTTGAATATAAGTATATTTTGTCTTTAATGCACTCACAGAAGTATAACCAAGTGAAAAAATAAACTTATATACAAAATACACTGATATTTAAGACACATTCTCTTAAAGCAAGTCTAAATATCTTATGTTGCTTCTCAAATAAATGTATCTTGTTTAAAGAATTTTTAGACAATTTTAAATGGAAAACAAGACAAATACACTTGATAACAAAAGGATTATTTGCAGTGAATTTTTTACTGAATTAAACATAAAAGTATTTTTTACCCTTTAATTCAGTGAATGCCATTTAGAGGTATTTTTAAAACATGATTTTGTCCTCTTTATTGTTAGTAAGCATGTTTAATACAACCTTTTAAGTCGGGGCACAAGCTTAATAATCAGTTAAGAGCTAATGATTAATCGTTGCAATAATCGCAAAATTGTCAAATAATCGTTCTAATAATTGTTAGAATAATCAATTATCAAAAAATCATTAGTTACAGCCCTACTGGTTTTAGTGCATTTCTATGGTGCTGCTATGGTGTTTTATATGGTTTTAGTGCATTTCTATGCAGTTGCTAGGGTGTTGTGGATAGCTGATTAAGTCAAAAGAGCCCATCCCAACTCTCTGTGTCTTTAGTGATTTGCTGTGCAGTTATTAGCGAGTTCTGGATGGTTGCTAGGGAGTTCTGGATCATTGCTAGGGTGTTCTGAGTGGTTTTAGTGAATTTCTATGCTGTTGTTCAAGTGTTGTGGGTGATATTAGTGCATTTCTATGCAGTTGCTAGGGTGTTTTAGGAGGTTTTAGTGCATTTCTATGGGTTGCTAGGGTGTTTTAGGTGGTTTTAGTGCATTTCTATGTGGTTGCTAGGGTGTTTTGGATAGTTGCTTAAGTCAAAAGAGCCCATCCCCCAAGTCTCTATGTCTTTAGTGCATTTCTGTGCAGTTATTAGCAATTTATTAGTTATTAGGTCAGTGGCGCTGCTGGGCAGAGGTCAGATGGGTTAGTGGGAGCTGCTGGGCAGTGGTTGAGGTCAGAGGCAGCATATGGCAGGGACCCTGAAGGGCTGGACAGACTGGGCAGGGGCCCCAGAGGGCTGGACAGACTGGGCAGGGGCCCCAGAGGGCTGGACAGACTGTTCGTTGGCGGCCGCAGGGCAGAGGGTGAAGTCCATGGTGGCCACTGGGCAGAGGGTGAAGTTTGTGGCCACCACTGGGCAGAGGGTGAGGTCCGTGGCGGCCACAAGAGTGGGGTCAGTCTGGGCGGTGGTCGCTGGTTTGGGGTCAGAGTGGATGGTGGCCGCAAGATATTGGACAGTTTGAGTTGCGGCTGCAGAGAGCTGGACTAACTGGGCAGTGGCCGCTGGATAGGGATCAGTCTGGTAACGGCTGCTGGACAGGGGTCAGGTTGGACAGGGACTGCTGGACACGTGTCAGGTTTGATGGTGGCTGCTGGACAGGGGTCAGGTTGGACGGTGGCCGCAGGACACTGGACAGGCTCGTCGACGGCCACAGGTGAAGGGACATTAGTGGCCGCTCAGGGAACAGTAGCGGATTCAGACCACTCCAGGGGCTCTGCAGCGGACTCTGACCCCTCCAGGGGCACTGCAGCTGACTCTGACACAGGAACTCCTCACCTCTTTCTCCTCCTCTTGTGGATGGAAAGAGCAGCGGGCTCCTCCGCCTCTTGGTGATCAGAAGCGGGCTCCTCCACCTCTTGGCAGACAGCAGAGGATTCCTCCGCCAACTGGCTGACAACAGTAGGCTTCTCTGCCTCCTGGTGGTCAGCAACAGGCTCCTCCGCCACCTGGCGGTCAGCGACAAGGTTGGCCGCAGCAGCCTGTCTCTTCTTCCTTGGAGAGGTAGGACAAGTGGCCACATCATCCACTGATGGTGAGGGAATATTGCTGTCCTTGGGCTGGGATGAAGGAAGGAAATTCTCTGAGGCACATGCTGAGATAAACTCATCCCACTTCATGGCCAGCTTGATTGTAGCAGCAAGACTTCCTCCTTCACCCATCTCTTGGACACAAGATATGATGGGTTCATTCAGACCAGCCCTAAAGAGTTGCATAAGGCTGGCCTGATTGTAACCCAGACCTGAGGACAGCACCAGAAATTCTAATGCATACTCCCTTGTCCTCCTGCTGAAGATCAAAGTGCTTCCCGGACTGCTTGGCTTGATGTCTAGCAGGAGGATGTGAACAAAAAGAAAAAGAAATCATTCCTGCTGGGTCCCGTGTAGGTCAGATTGTTATGTCATGAGTTTTGCAGGAAATGGGACCCAAACACAAGGAATGCAAAAAGTCAATCTTTATTAAATCAAAATACAAACAGGAAACAAAAAACTCTCACGAGTGAGGAAAACCAATAAGTTAAAACAGGAACAAAATATACAACCAATCAAAGAACCGACACAGACCAACTGACTCAACATGGCATACAAAATGGTCTGACAAACACAAGAGAAAAGGGAGCACAATATATACAGACTGAACACATTAGGGGTGAGGCCAGCGGGCTGAGTTGGGAGGACAACCGGGAAACAAACACTGATTCAACCATGTGCACATACACACACAGACAGAAAACAGACAGGGACCAGAGGGCAGACAGCGCAGGATCATAACAGTCACCACTGCTGACTGGGAGCACCCCACATGCTTTGTTGTTTTAGAGATGCTATGACCCAGTCGTCTGGCCATTACAATTTGGCCCTTGTCAAAGTCGCTCAGGACTTTACTTCTGCCCATTTCTCCTTCATTCAACACGTTGACTACGAGAACTGATTGTTCGCTTACCATCTAATCTACTCAGACCTTAACATGTGGTCTTGTTAGGAGATGTGGTTGAAGTGGACAAATCTCAAAATGTTTTGGATCCCATTTGGTCTCAGTCTTTAATTTATCAATTAAAATGGATCGTTCAAAACACATCTTAATACCATAGAATAGAAGCGACTAAAAAAATGTCCTGTTGCCCATTGTTTGGCACATTCATGACTAGTTTGGACAAAAACACATTGAAATTTTACATTGAAGAGATAATATAGCTGTATCGATTGTCGCTTTATCACATGCTGATAAAGACACAGCTCAACAACTCCATATAAATCTACAGTCGGACACAAACATCTGAGATCACTAGTGAAAATGCTTCTATTTAGCATTTTCTAATTAAAAAGAGGAAAACAATTTTCTAAGAAAGAAAAAAAGATCCCAATCTGTCCAGCACCAGCAATCGAGTGGTTTACTCTAAACTGTGGTCACTTCCTCCTGACCTCCTCTCTCGTATTACTTTCACACAGACTCCAAAACCACTAGACTTTGTACACAGCTCAAGGTTGACTTTCAGCATCTGTTTTGGTTGAGAAAAAAGGAAGGCAGAGAAACATTAGGTTGAGGCAGGGAGTTTGCGCAGGGCGAGAAAAATTACAACTGTGTCCAATAAGTGCAGCCCCCAATTTGATTAAACATGGCAGTTATTCTGCTATATTCCTAAAAATCCTATTTACTGTTGTTTGTTAAAATTCTCTCTAAAAGGGGAGCATTAAAGCTCGCAGGCATTGAGTGCTGCCAATCTAGCCAATCTATTTGTGTTTAGTGAACTGAGTTCAGTTCATTGTGCAATAATGATGCTGTAAATAAGTTGATTAGATTTAGAATAATGTGGCAAATATTCTGCAATGCACGTATACTGTATGTGTGTACATATAAATTTAACATAATATAAAGCAGTGATTCTGATGGGTCGCAGGAGGACAGGAAGGAACTATTCCCTAGGCTTTGTTGTTGATGTCAAAGGCTCCGTATCCAATCAAACTCTATGGTATTTTTCTTCAAATGTATCTGTCACTAGAAAATTCAAATTAGGCAAATGCAAACATGGACTGGTAGCATGACATGCCCTTATCCACAAAAACCATGAACAAAACTATGCAAAGTAAAAAAAAAAAATACAGTATGACTCAGATTACCAGTGTTGGGGAATAGTGAAGCTACTACTGTAACTAACTACATTTTTCAGTAGAGTAACAATAACAATAGTAACAAAAGTAGCTGATTTCAAAATAGTGTTGCTTTTCTAGTAGCAAGCTACATTTTCCAACGAATAGGGCTGTGTCGTCACAAAAAGCTACATTTGTTACATTATATTGCAAAGGAGTCGAGGCAGTAATCAAACATTTTCACGTAAATCCTTTTCTCTCTTTCATATATAGAGCTCGGAAAACCAAATAATTTCATTGAACAGCTTTCGGACAGCTCAGTACATGAACCAGTTTAAATAAACGATACACTTATTATATTTAGCAATAGGACCGCCAAGTCGGTTCATGTAAATTAACTAGTTCACATTAATGATTCACCGATTCTCTTGAGCCCTTGCACAGCCTTAACACATTTTTTTAAGCGAAATATTCAGTTAGGCTAATTGCTGCTGTTCATTACTATATTTCAAAAGATATACAATAGGGTGTTTTCTAGTTTTATACGTTTATATTTAATAAATATTTTTATATTCAATTTCATGTTGTCACCCTATAACTATCAGGTGATTTAATTTAATTAAAGCTGTACTACAGAAGGTTTTTTGGTTGAAAATGAACTAAATGCCATTATTGATTGAGTTCATAAAAAATCAGTGTTCAAAACAATGTCCTTGCCTTTCCCCAATTCTCATATGCTTGCCAATCGCGATCTACGTTTTCTGGTGAAGTTCCTGTAACATGCTTACTATATTATTGACTTCTGAGTAGTTTATAACCGGTGTTGGGTGTAATAAAATTACAAAGTTATTAGTTACTTTAATCTAATTACTTTTTAGTAAAAAAAGTAGTGCAATGTATTACATTTCAAATTATTGTAATCAGATTACAGTTACTAACTTTCAATTATTTTAATTACTTTAATGTACATTATATTTTGCAAATAAGGTTATGCTTATTTCTAACATGAATTTTGGCCCTGTAATGAGTCATTGTGAAAGAAATCTGAGTGTATGACTTGTGTGTCACAATGAACAAGTAAGAAATATAGACATTATTTTGAATTTAAGTGGAAAAGTGTTTTAGAAAGTAACTTAAAAGTAATTAGTAATGTGATTACTTTTCCAATGAAGTAATTAGTAAAGCAATCTGATTACAATGTTAGATACATAATTTGTAGTGGATTACTATTTTTAAGTAACTTACCCAACACTGTTTATATCATTGCTGTAGTTTTGAGGTTCCCTAAGTGTGTGTGCTGCTGTTTTCTCATTTATTTTACCCCAGTCGCAGAAATGCACAACTTTTCCATTTCCATTGTCCTTTTACCAGATAGTCCGTTTAAAAGCCTCTATAAGAACATGTTACTACAATGTAGTTATGTATAATCATCTGAAGTTGTTCATAATGTACCGATTTCATAGCACAGTAATGTACATATTAATTTGTTTAGCGTGTTACCATCACTCTATTATAACTTTACTGCTAAAGAAATTATAAAGGAAACTTATTGTAATTGTTCTATCGCACATTTTATTTTCATGTTTAATAAAGAATCCTCATTTTATGTTTTTAGTTTACAATGTTATTGTATGCAGTGCATAGACGTACTATTGTTGTATTACGGTTTACTTGCATTATCGACTGAGGCAGTACAATATAATATAAAAATAATAAAGTCTTCTATTGAAATTGTGTCATCCATATCACGAGTTTCACCTCTTAAATTGATAAGTGTAGTACAATTCAAACATTAATAGTAGATAAAACACTTGAATAATCATATTAAAATATACTGGTAACAGGTGGTGGTTGAGGAGAGTCCTTTTTTTCTATGTAAAAGCACTTTAAATGTAAAATTCACTCATTCAAAATATGTAAATACGAGTACTGTATATCTTAATCAAAGCAAGTAATATTTCGGTTTTAAATGTTTAAGCGAATAATATAATATCAACATGAATATAGCACGTTATGTCTTCTGCTCCGAATATCTCCGATGATCACAGTCATGATCACAGGTGAAGTCCAGGTAACCTCAAATCATGAGATTAATCTGCACAGAAGAGCAGTGCCGAAACACGACTCACGTAAAGTGTTCTTCCGCAAGTTGCTTGCAGTTTTAAGTTTCAACCACAGATGCCGCTAGAGAGCACAAAGTTTCGTAGTGCAGCTTTAAAATAAATCATCCAACTGTTATATGTTTTAAATAGGGCTGTCAATCGTTTACAAATTTTAATCGAATTAATTACATGGTATGCCGATTAATTTATCAAATAAATCGCAATTAATCGCATACATAAATATTTGCTTAGAAAGCCACTCAAATAACAATAATTCAATAATTATAAATAGTTATGTTTAAATTAGAAATAAACTGTTTTGGACTGTCACGTCATAAATGTTCCGTTTTAAGATCGCTGTGTCAAGTTAAACGAAGTTTGAAATGTAGAAAAACACATCTTGAGATACCTGCGTTTGGATTTGCACTCCATCAAGCTGTGTTTGAATGCAAGAACGTGTTCTCATCTTGTGTTGTCTGCTGGAGGTGAATGTGGTTTGTTCTCTGTCTGTATAAGCTGTGCGTTGCCTATACAGGGAGTTTCGAGCTACTTTTTATTAGTACCTTGTAGTATAGCTAACTACTTTAAAAGTAGCTGTACTGTAATTTAACTACTTTAAGTTTTAAGTAGCTTGTAGCTTGACAAGCAACAGTTTCAAAGTAGCTTCCTCAACACTGCAGATTACATTAAATATGGGTTCAAGGGTAAACCACACTACTAGATTTTCCATATTAGGGTCATGTTAGTAATTTAGCTTATTTTTAGCCCTATGCATTTTATCATTGTTTGCATTTAAAGAGGTTTTTGTTTATTTTTGATACACTATTATTGGTACTGTGTTAGGTTGCTAACTTGATGTCCAATATAAAATCTGTATCCAGAAGCAAAACTAGTTAAGAGCCACTCATATATTACACATACACACACTGGCGGCACTATGCATTTATCTAAAAGTGTATAACGGTGACTGACACCGACCAAGCACTTCTTCTCTGTACTCATTTCACCCAGCGCATGCTCATAAGCACTCCCGATACAAAGAGTCCTTCAGACACTGGCAATGAAGCACCGCCACTCTGGACCTGATGTGACCCACAATGCATTATGGGATAGCGAAAGCGGAGAGAGACAATTAGGCCATAGAGAGCTACAAGTCCTTACTTAACTCTGCAGTGCTCTCCGCTCCATACTACAAAAATAACAGAAAATAAATGAAGAGCAGTCTGGTGCCATTGACTGAAGGAGTGTGTGGAGCTCATGAGGTGTGGTTGGAGAGCAAAGGATGAAGGTGGAGAGCTCTTCTCTGTTACAGAAAGTTTTCCAACAGGCACTGGAACACCTGTACAATCTCTGAAAATCATTACTTATTGTCAGAGCTGTGGCTTAGTTCCAGACACATTGATGTGTGGTTCTTGTTTAGGCAATGCAGGTCCAAATCCGGTCTGCAACATGCCCCAATCCCATTCCCCGTCTCTCTCCCTTGTCTCTCTAAAAGGCAATAAACAACATTATTAGTTAGCAGAGTTTGCTAATGCAAGCATCACTATTACTATTGCTTATACTTAAGACTTGAACAAACCCATAACCCCCTAATACCTAATTATTGTTGTGCTACTGACATGAATAATACCTCAAATCATGCAGCTTGTTAAGGAAAGCTGTGCTGCTACTTTTTAAAGCAATACGAAGACTGATGTAGAAAATAAAACAGCCGAACAAAATCTCATAAACTTACATTGAAGAAATAACCAGAGCCATACAATATCTAGGAACCACAATATCACAGGTGGGCTATTTTGACTTGAGCCTGTATGCAACTACCTAGCAACCACCTAGAAAACCCTAGCAACTGCATAGGTTTTTACTGACAACAGCTGCAACCCAAATCACAAGGTTGGCTAATGCGCTAAAGCTAGCAAACGACATCGCGTGCGTTTGAAACGTCACTTCCGTCAGCTGAAAAATGGTGAATGCTTCCGTGCAGTAAAAAGCATTAGCGTTCCATTTGAGATGATACTACACTTTACAAATTCATTCATTAGATGGCTGAGTGCATAGTGTAAGTGCACAGTGTATAACAGGGACTAAAAATGGTTCAAGGAACGATTTTTTGTTTTGTTTTGTGGAACGTAACTGAAAAAGGTAACAAAATCCCTTTCAATTGATCTGGAGTGGAAAAATTATTTTTAAATGCTGGTAACCGGTTAATAACTGGTTAATTTGGCTCCGATCGTTTTTTCATGAAACCAAAGACCAAAGGGTTTATCACAGTAAATTTTCTGAATTATATCACATCCTAATGCCCCAAAAAATTGGGCTTTACTCTTTTTAGTAGAATATAAGCATGTGCTTTGATTCTGAAGGAAACTGCTGAGAAGCAGATCTGTAATAAAACAAATATATATATATATATATATATTTTTTTAATTAAAAAATGATGAAATAATTAAAATAAACTGCATAAGATGACGTTTAGACCAAACGTGCCCACACAGTGTGCCTTCAGGAGAGATAGAGATTTAGGCTATTAATTGATTTTAGATGGCCAGATGTATATTTGAAATATTTTTAGGTATATACAGTATTTAATATTACGAATACATTTATTGAAAAAACTTTATTTTATATAGGCTACTGTATACTATGCTTGCTATGATTTCTATGCTGATAATTCCTCCACATGGAGTTAAAGAAATTATATATTTCTTACATTTATGATGACCCAAGTCCCTTATTGTGCTCGTTTATCAGGACCAGGTTGCTTGTTTCTCTTGTGAGATCTGGCAAAACTGCAACTGTTATATCACTCACGCTTAACACAGAGTTATTAACCATTCTTTAATTTCATTCTAACTGGTTACCAGTTGGAAAGGAGGTCAGAACGCCAGAACCGGAACCAAAAATATAGTTTCTGCTCCGAACGAACCAAAATGAAAAACATTAGTCCCTGGAATATAGTGCATCATTTGGGACACAACTAACCACTAAGACCATCTTAGCAACCACATTGGTGCTCACAAATTTAGTTAGAACACTTTCTTATCTAAAGTGACTTGGAGAATCCTAAGATTAAGTGGACCTGACATTGATCACTCCCTCTGGGGTTTGCATAGCTTTACTTGTGTATAATACCGTCCGTCCACCTTCTAGTTGTATTCTATGCTAAAGTACAAGTACACAAATTCAGGTCCATTATTGTGTGTCTGCATTATACTAAATTAGATGTCAGGTGAGTTACCTTCGATCTCATTCTGAGCAGATATTGATGGGGGTGTCAGAAAGAGAGTGGGTGAAGCTGCTCTCCTACAGGTGGAGTGTTTGGATGGAGGTGTCTGCTGCCTCAGCAGTGCTTCAGGTGGGTACGGTTGCAGTCTGCTTCGATATATGATGCTCCACAGGGAGGGGGGTGTGAAAATAAGAGGACGGCTACAGAAAGGACAGATGGTGAAGACTTGGGTACACTGATTCAGGATTAATATTAAGCACTTTGCAACAAATTCTATGTAGTATTCTAAAGTGAAGATCATGTTTATTAATAGTCACATATGTATTTATTGTGGCAAGAAAAAGTATGTGAACCCTTTGGAATTAGCTGGTTTTCTGAATTAATTGGTCATAAAAAGTGATCTCATCTTCATCAAAGTCACAAGTATAGACAAACACAATATGCTTAAGCTAACAACACACACAATTATACTATTTCATGTCTTTATCAAACACATCCCATTGAACATTCACAGTGCTGTGGATAAAGTAAGTGAACCCTTGTATTTAATAACTGGTTGATCCTTCTTTGGCAGCAATAACCTCAACCAAACATTTCAGGTAGCTACCGATTAGACCTTCACAGCGTTCAGATGGAGTTTCTGACAATGGTTCCTCACAGAACTGCTTCATCTCAGCCAAATTCTTAGGATGTCTGGGGTGAAAGGCTCTCTTGAGGTCATTCCACAGCATCTCTATTGGGTTAATGTCTGGTTATTGTCCTGCTGCATTTACCCAACTTCTACTGAGCTTCAGCTGGTGCACAGCCACCCTGACATTATCCTGTAGGATATCTTAATAAACTTGGGAATTCATTTTTTTCTTGATGATGGTAAGCAGTCCAGGCCCCGAAGCAGCCCCAAATCCTGATTCTCCCTCCACCGTACTTCACCGTTGGGATGATGTTTTCATGTTGGTATGCGGTGCCCTTTTTAAGCCATACGTAGTGCTGCTTGTTCTTCCCAGACAATTCAACCTTAATTTCAAAAGTCCACAAAACATTTTCCCAGTACCATTGTGGAGTGTCATGGTGGTCTTTGGCAAATTTCAGGTGCGAAGCAATGTTTTTGTTGGAAAGCAGCGGCTTCCTTCGTAGTGTCCTGCCATGGACACCATGCCTGTTTAATGTTTTCTGTATAGTAGACTCATGAACTAGATGTTAACCAGTTCCAATGACCCTTTGAGTCATCTTGGCTGGACGGCCACTTCTAGGGAGAGTACCCACAGTAGAGAGTGCCCCCTTTTTGATTTCAAAAACGCTAGCAATACTTAGCTTTCCCAATCTCACTGCAACATGACAAATGCTCATATAAGAATGTAGGTTATGCATTAGAAAAAATAGCTTTCAGCTTATACGAGGGAAAAAACAATGACACCACCAAAGTAATTGTCATGACAAATGGCACTTTTTCATCCAATTTATAGAAAATTTGTCCAACTGTGGACAGATGAATATCTAAGCTCTTTGAGATAACTTTGTAACCCTTTCCAGCTTCATGCAAAGCAAATATTCCTGTAATCTCTTTTTTTGCAAGGAATAATCCACATAAGCAGATGCTGCTTGTGAACAGCAAACTCAAAATGTATGCTTTTTATAGTAGCTCTAACCCACACCTCCGATCTCTTTTCACTATGGATTATTGGATTCTAGGTTTGCCAACTCCTGACTCTAATTAGCTTTGTTGACATCATTAGCCTAGGGGTTCACATACTTTTTCCAACCTACACTGTGATTGTTTTAATGATGTATTCAATATGTACAAGAACAATACAATAATTTGTGCATTATTAGTTAAAGCAGATTGTGTTTATTCATTATTGTAACTTAAATGAAGATCAAACCAGATTTTAAAACAAATTTGTACATAAATGCAGGTAATTCCAAGGGGTTCACATACTTTTTCTTGCCACTTTATGTACGTATTGCTCCTCGTAATTCAGTATCTCTTTGATATATTTAATTATGCAGTCTGATTGCTAACGTTCCCCAAAATTATATTCATAATTCTGACAAAGAGTTCCGAAGTCTAAACATTTGATCAGCATTTTTCAGTGTTTGTTAATGACAGAGTTTTGGCTTTGTTATTTTTGGATGAAAAAGTGCCATTTGTCATGACAATTACTTTGGTGGTGTCATTGTTTTTTCCCTCGTATAAGCTGAAAGCTATTTTTTCTAATGCATAACCTACATTCTTATATGAGCATTTGTCATGTTGCAGTGAGATAGGGAAAGCTAAGTATTGCTAGCGTTTTTGAAATCAAAAAGGGGCAAAGTAGCTCTGTTCCAAAACCTAGCTCCCTACTGTATCTAGACAGCATTTTTAGGCATCATAGGCTCATCATTTGCATGGTGCTTACGTAGAGCATTTCAAATCAGTCATTATTCTATTCCATTATTCCAAATTCCATTAGACGGCAGGCAGTAGATGGCAAGGCAGCTCTCTAGTGTTTGGAAAAGAGCTAAAATGACCAAAATTTATGTGTGAAACTCTGCGTGACCTCGTAATTATGACACAGTTAATTGAGTCATAAGTGTCCCAATGATTAGTGGATCAAAGCACTTGCTAATGCCAGAATTTGATTTGAAAATACTGATTCATCTTACAGGGAACAAGAAGAGTGGAATGAGACACAGTCCTGGTCACTCTCTCCTCTTATTCTTAAACTGTATCTGAATGAAACGCTCAAAGCTATCAGCTACTGTGCCAATGTGTTCACTTCCTCTGAGGACATCAAATCATTACATACATAAAGACACAAGGGGATTCAACAAATTGCTCTGGAAGCACCAACTTTCTCTTCAAATATTTACCGAGCTGAGATGAGAGGAGGGGGGAGATATCGGTGGATGGATTTGCGCACTACACTACTGGAGGAAAGTGCTGAAATGTAAGACAATTTCTAAACAAGTCATCCCAAGCTCTCTTCAGGGACGAACTCAACTCCCCATGTCAGCTAGAAATATGAGGAACATTGCCTGCCTCCTGGCCTCAATAAGACGATGGAGCGTAGTGGAAAAGAAAAAACTGTTAGATACATCTGCTTCAAGCGCTGCTGTTATAGACTCCATCCTGAGAAACATGAGAGAACAGAATGAGAGAGAAAAGATAAACAAAGGGAACAAAACAATACAATCATCTGTTATGTTGACTTCTTTTTACATCACACTCTGAAACTCTTGAATTTTTTGCTATTATGTTGTTTTTTGCAACATTTACTAATAAAGGCCTCAAACATACTCTACGCAGCTATGCAAACGCTGACGCGAATGCTTGGCCAAAACATTGCAAGTGCAGGATCCCATTGTGCACAACTTTAAGGGATGTTCCATGTGCAATACAAGTTAAACTCAATTGACAGCATTTGTTACATGTTGATTATCATTAGTTATTTCAAATTATTTCTACTGTAAAAAAAATCGTGGTTACAGTAGGCACTTACAATGCAAGTGAACGGGGCCAGTACACACTGGTTTCAAAAGTATAGCCACAAGACAAACATTATACATGTTGATATGATATCAGTGATAAAATCACTTACTAACCTCACAACATTGTTGTCATGGTGAAATAACGGCAGAAAAACCTGTAATTGTGGTAAGTGATTTTATCACATTAGAATCATGTTAACACGTATAATGTTTACATCGTGTGGCTATACAGTTAAAACAATGTGATCACTTCCATTGTTCATGCCTTACCGTAACCACCTTTTCTTGTTTCTTTTTTTTTTTATAAACCATGTATGAGTAAAAAAAAAAAAAAAAAGATTTTTTTGTGGAAATCAACATTATCATCGTGCGACCCCTCATGCACATGCGTGGACGTTGTATTTTAGCTTTGCTTTTGGCAACGCATAATTTAAATTCATTTAAACCGACTGATCTCAGTTCAGGAGGCTCTCTGCTGTCAGTGAAGGGTTAAAATTTTCACGCACGGTGTCATGTGACTTAAACAACATGGCGCCGACCACAGCGGAGTTTGTCTTTGGAAGAAACGCCAACAAAACTACATCTGTAAGAAACTTAATTAAGTTTTTACATTGAAACCTGTTTGAGTGAAAAGATTAGAGTCTCTAGTTTCATTCAATATGCCATTTTTAAAATCTGAGTGATTTATTGCAAAACGCCACACTGCTAAACACAGTGCACACTAATGTGTACATTAGTGCATTTTGTCCTTATAAATCCTATATTCACTCTGCATTATCACACTGAGAATCAATGGGTTCATCCAAAAGCTGATAAATGTTGCTTTCAGAGGCTTTACATGGAGTTAGGATGAAAATAAGGTGCATTTCGAACTGTTCTGAGACCAGTGCAGACAGACAACACACCTATAGCATCCTATAACGCTCCATGCAGCTAAGTGCATTCACTCCTATAATCCGACCAAAGTTCAGTTTCAGGCTGCAGATGATGTTTGGATCACTCAGCATGTTTGACAGACATGGGACAATGATAATCAGTACATAGATTCAGAATTTATAATGTATCATTTTATTTTAACATGGTTGTCAGTGATTGGATGATGCTGGACATTACTTTGAATCTGAATTAATTATGCTAATTTATGATTTAATGTCTGTAACGTCTCAGAAACATGAATAACCAACACTCCTGGAAACAAACAATTTATATATATATGACTTTCTATAGCTTGGTATTATTTAAAATTTCACTACTTAGTCCCGCTGTCTCTGTCAACAAAGGTAGAAAGAGGGACCCAAATGCAGGAGGCCAAGAACTGGGCTTTATTAAAATAAAAACAGAATACAAACAAAACTTCTCACGATGGAGGGAAACAAAATCAAGACAAGAAGCACATAAATAAATATAACAGAAAACTAACAAAACCAAAATGCAAACAAAAACTCTCAGAGGGGAGAAAACCAGAGAAGACAAGGCAATAAAATAAAAAATATAAAAAACTAACTGAACAGGAACGAACATGGACTGACTGACAAGACTGGAGAGCAAACACAACGATCAGACGGAGAAGACAAGACAAAGGAGAGAATATAAAGAGGAAGGGAAGACTGAACACATTATTGCTGCCAATAATCACAATCGGCGCTAATGACAATGCTGATTAAGCTGCTGGAAACAGGAAGGAAGGAGGAAAACAAAAGCACATGGACAACCTGAGAGAGAGAGGTGGAGGACACTGTCACAATCCCGCCACATAACGAGTAAAACCAGACCAAAATGGCAGGATCATGACAGTCCACATATGTTGCCATTCGTTTTTAGGAAATCTATTTGCTCTGGATTTTTTTTTTAAACGTTTATTAGCTGCTACTAGTTACAAATCAAAAAGGGAAATGGAAAATGCACACAGCAGTCACGCTCGGGTCTCAGGAGGTTATGGCACAAATGCTGTTGGTTGAGCTTAACTGGTTAAATTGCTTTAATTGAACCGGGAGCATTCCTTTAGTTGTGTTTTGCGTTACTTTGGCAGTAACAAGCCTCAGTCCTCAAGGGTGCGATAGAGTTACCTTCACATGTCTGTGCCATTACATCGAATGCGTTATTATTCAAGTATCTAGCTATTAACATGTTAACAGATTAACTAGCCTTCTTAACGAGACTCGAACAACAAACGGTTGCTCCGCAATCACAGTATTTGCTCTAAATGAGAATGCTGACCATATTCCTGATGTAATGCAATGCGTACTTGCGTTGCATATTGAATTGCGCTCTGCACACATTTCGGAACACAACAATGTGTGAAATCAAGCTTGCTTTGCTTGTTCATGCATGGTGAATGTTTCGAGGCAAAACACAAAATTGGCTATCAGCTCTTTTCTAAAAGAAAATCAGCTGAGAAAATAACACAACAGACTTAAGATGGTTTAAAAAAGGAGGAGGACAGCTTTTGTTTGCTGTGTGGTCTGTGTTGTTCTTGTGGGTATTGTGCGTACTCTGGAAAGGCCTAACGGAGGCGTTTGAGCGCATTAGAAGCAGATTTGATGATGTGTCTTAAGCATTGCATCATAACACATGAAAACCGGACCACACAGATGAATGAGCCCTTCCACAAGGCAAGCAAACAAGAATTCATCATCGAGTATTGTGTTTGTGCTGAAGGCTGAAATACAGGCCGGAATTGCAGAGATAAGAAAGAATTATGAAAATAGTAGAGGGAGGATGGGGGATGCAGGTACAAAAATAAGAAGATAATCTCAAGATTTTTTTTTTGAATCTTCCTGTAAGTATTAAATTCCAGCTAAATTACTATAACGTCTCTTTTAAAGACTTTTATTCACTTTCACACAAATCATGAGAAAAATGTCAGATTATCAGTTCAGAAACACATTTTTGCTGTGTTTCTCACACAGTGCTATTTTAGGAATTCTAAACACTTTTACTATAGCGCATGACTTGTAAGGGGGTACATTTTAATGTTTGCTTGTTCGAGCCGAAATTGTCATAGAAGCACAACAAAATGACGTGGTTGTTTCAGCAGTTGTGTTTTTCATCTCATATTTGCTTTTTATGACTCTGTTATTTAGGTTTAAGTTTAAGGTTTAGGGTAGGGAGGTCGGTTTTGTTGATTTAAAACTCGATAGAGTATTAACCTTCAAAACCTAAAACCTAAAAAAAACTGCTACACAGTGGACATTTCACCTCGGAACTCCCGCGATATGTGTAATAATCCACATACTATCATTTTGCATACATGTTGCCACAGATACGTACTTTTCATGAGAGCTTCAACGTGTCTCAATACAGTTCTTGAATGCAGAATCGCAGGACAGACAAAAGGCAGACAATTAACTGGCAGATCCAGCTAAGATTTCCACTTCTGAAATGTCACATCACCATGAGACACAAAAGGCCAATCATGACTGTTTTCAACATTATACACAAGGTGTTATTAACCCAATCGTGTGTCCAAAGTTAATCATACACAAAAGCACACAACTAAAAGAGGAAAACGAGGTCACCCTGGATCCTACAGAGGTGAAAGTGAAGTAGATTTGAACAATTAGAGGGTCTCTCAATTGCTGTTCTGTTAAAACTGTGAATGTATCATAAGTGGTGTAAAAGGCAAACACAATGCCACAAGTAACGAAGGCAGACTCAGTCCAAAAGAGGACCCAGTATTGCTAAAATTACTCTTAGTGCTCCTAACTGAATTCGCATTAGTTATTTTAGTAGTAGAATGGTATAAGTAAACATTCTAAATATGAATCAGATGTCCTCACTGATGACTGTAACTGATCTGGCAGTCAATATGGACGCAATCATGTCCGACGAAACAAGGAAGGCGATATGAGCTTTGAAGAATAACCACGATGCATCACGATGCTCTCAGTTCCAGGCAAGGTCTTCTGCACCATCCTACTGCAACGTCTGAGGGACGCCATGGACAAAGTGCTACGTGAAGGGCAAGCTGGGTTCCGCGTGGGACAGTCTTACAGCGAGCAGATTTTCACGTTACGAAATGTGCAGAGTACCAGCAGCCACTCGCCATTAACTTAACTGACTTCAAAAAGGCCTTCGATAGCATCCACAGAGACTCTCTGGAGTCCCCTTGCAGTATGTCAGCATCTTCCAGAACAGGTACAGTACCTACTGATCCCCAGTAGGTACGGCTGTGTCAAGACAGACGACGGGTTCACGGATTTCTTCGATAACGGCGTGCGGCAAAGCTGCATCCTTTCCCCATTCCTGTTCCTGCTAGCCATGGATTTTTATTAAAAACGAAAATAAGGTCAATTTTGACTTCATGTTTTGTAATCTCTAAGATAAAGGTCATTACACCTGTTTTTTCTAAACACCTTGGTTAAAATTCAACTGGATAGATGGAAACTGTTTTGAATTCACATCACTGAGAGAAAAAAAAAAACATTAAACCAACACGCATAATTTTAGCAGCTTGCCGGCGGATCGATAAGCTAATTGAGTCACTTGCAGTCCATCACCCTTCCCTGTTTATCTTCACATGCACGATGTCATTTCATCTGCCGTTAGCAGCAATGAATTTAACTTGGGTGGATCAGACAATCAAAGGGATTTCTCCTATCACCACACAAAGTCATTTCAAGAACTCCATCTTAATGTCAATACATTCCTTAATAAGGCAGAGGATTGCCCTGTTCAATACTTGGCAGATAACAAACCCCCTTTCTCCCGACCTCTTGTCAATTATAAGACCAATTCCTAGCGGGAACCATTTCAGAACTCTCCATTTCCTTTCAATCAAGACATTCATGTTCCAAGGATAATTTACTCTGACAGAGTGACTCTGTGTCTGTCTGAGCTGTTTTCTGACTTTCAGATGACAGAAAAAACAGGGTGCTGTGTAAGAATATTGAGCGAATGAGTGCGAGAGTGTTTTTGTGTGTTTACAACCTTCAAAAATAAGTTTGTTCAGAGAGAAGAAAATAAATATAAAATTACACGTTTTTAAAAAATGAAACAAAACACACTAAAGCTAGTGGACAAGAAAAAGCTCAACCTTGAGTTTTGCTTTCAACCTTAATGCATTTAAGCACTGGCCTTCTCCACTCAAAAACAACAAAATACATTTAAGCATTCTCGACTCTGCAAAATAAACAATCAATAAGAATATGAAAAGTGCAAGTACGTCAATCGGAATTTTTGTGTAAAACATTGATCAATTTTCCTCTTTTTTATTCTGTTTGGAACAGAATGCTTGTGTACTGCTTACTGCATACGGTACAGTACACACTGCATACAGCCTACTATAAAAAAATAAAAAAAAAACAGTATGCGAAAAAACCAGTTATGCAACAATACATGATTAAAACAGTATTATTTATTTTATATGTATCACGGCAGATGATACTAAAAGCATCTCTATCGAGATTTAAATCAACAAATCTGACTGAAATCTAAACCTAACCTATAGTGTCATAAAAAGCAAATGTGAGATGAAAAACGCAATATCCGAAGCAACCACGTCCTGTTGTGGTGCTTCTGTGACAATTTTGGTTTACGTGTCAACTTGTGTGATCTTCAGGACTCGTAACCTGGTCCGCTATCAGTTGAGGGACTGCACATTTGAATTGCATGTGAACAAGCTTGAAAAATGTAGTTGGTTATGTAATATAAATGTTAAAATACATCGTCGACAAGTCATAAAATAAAACTGTGTGAGGAACAGGGTGAAAATCAAGTGTTTATGAATGAATAATCTGCCGTTTTACTTGTGGTTTGTGTGAAAGGGAATACAATTATTTGTTGTTGTAGCTGCTCTAGTGTTTATTTCACCAGGAAACTGCCGTGGTACGTAGAAGGAGTCACGTTAAAATCATTTTGTAAAAATGTAGGTATAGTTACAAGACCAGGTTGTTTTCTTAGCATGCTGAGGAGGGGTGTCCTATTACTCTTCTTGAAGATCATCCTTACGATTTTTTATTTTTCTGATTAAACAGGCGAAAACGTCCTATACACTTACATTGAAAGAGGGAACAGAATATCATATAAACATCTTAGCTTTCGCATAACACCATAGCATCATAGCAGTGAGTTTTGCACAGGTAAGCACCACTCACATTTTCTTTAGAAAATGTACATATGTTGTTTCAAAAGTGCAAATGTGCTTTAATACAGTGAGACCAATGCTGTAAATAATTGTGCACTAGTTCTGACTTCTAGAGGCATCCAAGCCCACATTTAAAACTTTTAACTAGCCTTTAAACAGGCCTTTCCTTTCTTGTGCAAATGGAAAGACATGCTAAGAATAGTCCTCCTTTTAGTGTAAGACTGACATGAAGGCATTAAGCCCTGCTGCAGTGTGTTGGCCATCCAGGGATTCAAAATGCCACTCTGTCCGCTCACCACCACAGGCACATAGCGGGACGCCCTATAGGGGGCCTCACTGATGGACAGTTCTCTCTGTATCCACGGCAGCCTGTCTAATGCATGTGCCACTTCAACCATGTCCAAGGAGCCTGTGAATTTCAACTCTCACTCTTGGGTACACACTAGAGATGTCAAAAGTACCAGTATTTCGGTACCAATATGTAAAGAAAGATGTGAATAGATGTAACGATCCCAGTG
Organism: Myxocyprinus asiaticus; assembly: GCF_019703515.2. NCBI lineage: Eukaryota > Metazoa > Chordata > Actinopteri > Cypriniformes > Catostomidae > Myxocyprinus > Myxocyprinus asiaticus. The sequence continues at coordinate 29,792,932 of NC_059388.1, read as the reverse complement.
TTTCTACAGTACCGGCAGTACCGAGCACCGACTCAATGACTGACAGACGGCTGCTTACAAATGCTCACACGCTCATTTGATACTCCTTTTAAACAGTAATGAACAATAAATCTAATTAAAATAGTCATATGTCCTAGTGTGATTATTAAACCGCAAATGGATGTGATTTAATTGAATAAATGTACAGTCTGCATGTGCTGCGTGCTGCAAAGTGAATGTTTGAAGCTGCTCATCTGCTAAAAACACAGACTGATCAAAACCCCACATTTTATGAGCATTGCGCTCTGTGCTTGTTGTGGTAGATGACAGAGTGCTCATTTACTATGACATGTACAGCACTTGCAGACTACTAATTGCAGTATTTTGCGCTTCAATAATTATACTGGGTCATGTAACCAACATCTTATCTGGAAATATGAAACTTCCAATTTTACGTCAAAATAAATGTTTGATTCAAAGTAAAAATTGTATTCAAAATAAAAGCTTGATATTCGAAATTTAAAAAAATTGCGAGAAAAATACATTACTAGTGTTTAGTATTATTATTGTGTTGAACCTATATCTCACAAGCAAGAGTGCTGTTGCACTATATAGTGGTGGTGTGGTGGTGGCGTAGTGAGCTAAAGCACATAACTGGTAAGAAGGTTGCTGGTTCAATTCCCCCAGCCATCACTATTGTGTCCTTGAGCAAGGCACTTAACCCCAGGTTGCTCCAGGGGGATTGTCCCTGTAATAAGTGCACTGTAAGTCACTTTGGATAAAAGCATCTGCCAAATGCGTAAATGTATAATATAGAAGTTTTCATCAATATTTTCATTTATAATGTGATGCTCTGTTGTGCCGCAGTTTATTTGACATAAATCAAGACCAGTGTTGTGTTTTAAATTATGTTGTGAGGATCTTTACTAAAGCACTTCATTTAAAAAAAATATTTTGTTGAACTATTTTTATTTGATTGAAGTTTGGATTCATTTGATTTGATTAGACACATGTTGATGATGAAACTGATATAGACTTTAAAACATGGAATTCAGAAAAAATGGGAAAACAGACTACTGAAATGTCGGTATCGTGACAACACTAGGACACACTACACCGATCAGCCACAACATTAAAACCACCTGCCTAATATTGTGTAGGTCCCCCTCGTGCCGCCAAAACAGCGCCAACCCGCATCTCAGAATAGCATTCTGAGATGATATTCTTCTCACCACAATTGTACAGAGTGGTTATCTGAGTTACTGTAGACTTTGACAGTTCGAACCAGTCTGGTCATTCTGTGTTGATCTCTCTCATCAACAAGGCGTTTCAGTCCACAGAACTGCTGCTCACTGGATGTTTTTTGTTTTTGACACCATTCTGAGTAAATTCTAGAGACTGCTGTGTGTGAAAATCCCAGGAGATCAGCAGTTACAGAAATACTCAAACCAGCCCATCTGGCACCAATGTTGGTACCTTATTAAAATACAAAGTACATTTTCATAGGTTAATAATGTTGGTAATAAATGGTTCATCGTTAACTCATGAATAAACAACATAGGTGTCCATTTTGCATTAAAGTTCTGAGGTTACAAAGTTGATATATTCATCTTAAAGCTTTATAAAGTATGATTAATTTGAGTTCATAAATAGCCAATAAAATTAAAGTTTCATGAACAATCTTTTTAGAAACAATAAATAAATTAGAACTGTCAAACAGTGCTGTATGTGAGCATGAAGACCTGCAGAGGACTGTGGAAGACACACACCGGCGAGCTGGACAACGGCGAGAGGGTGGTGGCGGTCAGGCACCACAAGACGGCGGCCTTCTTCGGAAGAGCCAACGTGGCTTTCGACCCCGAAGAGTACAGATGGGTGTCTGAACTCCTAGAGCTCCGGGGCGGTGAGTCCCTTTACTGCTTCTGTGCCCCGAAGGGGGGCTTGTGCACCGCGCTTCTCACCCAATTCAGGAGCGCATGGAAGTGCCTGAAACTGCCGGGTGCACCCTCCTTCAAGCAGATCCGGACCAGTATTGTCACACACGTGAGTATACACCATCCATCCATCCGTCACTGCATCCACAGCAGTAACACAAGTCTCCTAACCCATGTCTCTTCTTATCTCCACCCAGGGTTTCGCACGACTTCAGCGGGCGCAGAGGGACAGGCTGAGTCGCTACATGTGCCACCACCCGGACACAGCTGCGCAATTCTACGTCGCCGACCAGACGGCCAAGGAGGCATGCAAGGCCCGAAAACATGCCCTGAAAGCACTTGGCTTAAAGCCTTAAACACTTTTCAATCTTGTAAATAAAGAGCACTATTTGTTTTGAATGTTAACTCTGTGTCAAGTGTATCATTTCACCCATGCATTCAACATGTCACTCATCTAGCACCGTTCTTTTTACATTAACATTACCAGGAAAGTGTCATAGTCATAATGAATATAGACACAACACATTTTAATCTCTATACGTCTATTTTTGCTGGATCATTAGATAAATGATGATTTATGACATTTTGATTAAAATAAGTATGAACAAGTACCTTTATTAAGCATTTATAACTTGAGTTAAAATTAGCTCACTATTTGGCAAAATTGCATGAACGTCGCACTTCTTATTCATGTTGTCATTACTGCATGTAAATGATTTATAAGTGAATCCGATGCACATATTTACTGCAGAACAGTAATTCCCTGCTGCCATACAGTACATGTAAACAAATGTGCAATGGATGCATTGATTTGCTTAATGGGATTCCCATATTTCTCAGTGACGTTTGGACCTGAGGTGGGGTGGTTAAGGATGGTGATGTTAGGGGTATACTATAGGCCTGGTTAATATTTAAGAGGTCTGTGCTTTCCGTGACTTATAAGTAACATTCATTATATTGCATTCATTTCTCTTCATCTTTTTTGAGGCAGGCAATATTCACAGCACCTCAGGGGTCCTGTGAACATGTGGCAGATCCTTCTAGAGCAAAGATTTATACGGCAGCTTCTCTGTGTATCTTTGTGGCTGACAGTTGAATATCATCTGTCAGGAATTTCACTGCAGTGTGGAGAGATTTCTCAGGAACCATGATGAGGGCTCCAAACTCCTTCTGAATCGTCTTTTAATCATCCTAAACAAAAATGCTCAATTAAAACAGCTTTTAACCATTTACGAACGCTATGTTTGTAGACTTTAGGTCTCTTAGCCTTTCCAGTAGCCTAAAACAGGCCCCTATGTTTTTCATTATGGGCTATTATGTGATATTTTTACCCTCACATCATTTAGTCCAGTGGTTGGCAAAAGTTTAGTGAACTGATTGAATTTTTTTTCATTTAAAAGCCCTGATGATGACTCTAAGAAAGTCTCGAAAATCAAAAAAAGGCTTTCAAAAGCACCGACAACAAGAATCAGCCTCCATTTTTACGATCTCTGAGCAGACAGATGGTTCCTGGGTGGCTTTCTATTGATCCACTGAATCATTTTGAATCAGCACACAAAAGCTCTGATTAAACCTGGATGAGAGCAGCCGAAGAGTCTCACATCAAAACCTGGCGAAACATCCTTCAGCCGCAGCGGGAGGAATAAAAATTGATCTGTACGTCACTCTTGCACTGACACTGTGACCGCGGCCAAGTGCCAATCAATGATTTAAATGTGTTATGTGCAGATAATCGAGCGTGCCATGTGCCGGTAGAATCAGGTGGGAGGGCGTGGCTTGATCAGATGGGACAGTTCTGTTCCTCTAACCCCCAATTGTGATCAAGCATAATTTAGGTGTGAGGGGTGAGGGGCTTCATGGCCAATAACAAACAAATCATATCTTATGAGGACAGTGGGACAGTTGAATGTGTGGGCAGGGTTCAAATTAACTTCTTTTTGTCACTTGACAATAGCATATGGAAGCCAGATCCCGCCCGGTCTGAGGGGAAACGGCAGCTTTGACATTTTATCTCACAATTGTGACTTTATATCTTATTATTTGGACTTTATATCTCACAGCGTGACTTTTTTTATCTCACAATTTTGATTATATCTTGCAATTTCTAATTTATATATCGCAAATTGTGACTTTAGTCTCGCAGTTACAACCTTATTTATCGCAATTGCGACTTCTCACAATTGCAACACTATTTCTTGCAATTGCAACTTTATGTCTTGCAATCGAGAGTTTATATCTTGTAATTTCCACTTGATATCTCACAATTGCAATTTTATATCTCACAATTTCGAGATTATATCTCGCATTGCGACTTCAGTTCTCGCAATTGCTATGCTGTTTCTTGCAATTGCGACTTTATATCTCGTAATTTTGACTTGATCTCAAAATTGCAACTTTATATCATACGATTTCGGGTTTATATCTTGCAATTTTGAATTTCTCGCAATTGCTACATTATTTCTTGCAATTTCAACTGTATATCTTGCAAGTGTGACTTTATATCTTGCAATTTTGAGTTTATATCTCGCAATTTCGAATTTAGTTCTTGCACTTGCAATCTAATCACAATTTCGACTTTCTCACGATTGCGACGCTGTTTCTTGCAACTGAGACTTTTTATCTTGTAATTTGACTTGATCTCACAATTGCAACTTTATGTCTTACAATTTCAAGTTTGTATCTCGCAATTTCAAATTTTATCGCAATCGTGACTATATTTTTCAATTTCAACTTTATATCTTGCAATTGTGACTTTATCTCACAATTTAGACAGTATATCTTGCAAGTATAACTTTATATTTTGCAATTTTGACTTAATATCTCACAATTGTAACTTTATATCTCGCTATCGTGACTTTATACCTTGCAATTTCAACTTTATATCTTGCAATTGAGAATTTATATATCGTAATTTTACTTGATACCTCACAATTGCAAATTTATCTCACAATTTTGAGTTTATATCTCTTTAATTTAGTTCTTGCACTTGCAATCTTATTTATGACAATTTCGACTTTCTCACGATTGTGACGCTATTTGTTGCAACTGAGACTTTATTTCCTGCAAATTTATATCTTTATAAGATTTATATCTTGTAATTTGACTTGATCTCACAATTGCAACTTTATGTCTTACAATTTCAACTTTATATCTTGCAATAGTAACTTTATCTCACAATTTAGACTGTATGTCTTGCAAGTGTGAATTTATATCTTTCGATTTTGACTTAATATCTCACTACTTTGAGTTTATCTCACAATTTTGTTTGTATCTCACAATTTCAACTTTATATCTTGCAATTGCGACTTTATTTCTAACACTTGTGAGATATAAACTTGAAATTATGAGAAACAGATTCACAATTATTTATCTATCCATCCATCCATCCATCTATCTATCTATCTGTCTATCCATCTGTCTGTCTGTCTGTCTGTCTGTCTATCTATCTATCTGTCTGTCTTTCTGTTGTATCTATCTGTCCGTCCGTCCGTCCATCCATCCATTTATTTATCCATCTTTCTATCTATCTATCTATCTATCTATCTATCTATCTATCTATCTGTCTGTCTGTCTATCTATCTATCTGTCTGTCTTTCTGTTGTATCTATCTATCTGTCTGTCTGTCCGTCCGTCCATCCATCCATTTATTTATCCATCTTTCCATCTTTCCATCTATCTATCTATCTATCTATCTATCTATCTATCTATCTATCTGTCTATCCGTCTGTCCGTCTGTCCGTCTATCTATCTATCTATCTATCTGTCTATCTGTCTATCCGTCTGTCTGTCTATCTGTCTGTCTTTCTGTTGTATCTATCTATCTATCTATCTATCTATCTATCTATCTATCTATCTATCTATCTGTCTATCCGTCTGTCTGTCTGTCTGTCTGTCTGTCTGTCTGTCTGTCTGTCTGTTTATCTATCTATCTATCTATCTATCTATCTATCTATCTATCTGTCTATCCGTCTGTCTGTCTGTCTGTCTGTCTGTCTGTCTGTCTGTCTATCTATCTATCTATCTGTCTATCTGTCTATCCGTCTGTCTGTCTATCTATCTGTCTGTCTGTCTTTCTGTTGTATCTATCTATCTGTCTGTCTGTCCGTCCGTCCGTCCATCCATCCATTTATTTATCCATCTTTCCATCTTTCCATCTATCTATATCTATCTATCTATCTATCTATCTATCTATCTATCTATCTATCCATCTATCTGTCTGTCTGTCTGTCTGTCTACTCAGTGGACATTTTAAAGAGGTGAAATGCTATTACATATATAGTTCAACAGATGGTGCTGTGGTATCTATATTTGGGACAAGTGGCTCATCTAAGGAGAACACACGAAGGAGGAGAGGGGGCTGATCTTATCATCCATAAACGAGATTACAGAGAAAGAGAGCAAGAAGGGCTCTCTCTGCAGATCTCCCCGCTTCACGTTTACATAACCAACACATCCATAATTACTCATACGTAAACAATCATATATACAGACACTCACAACTGCAAGGCAAATGTCTTACATTTTAGTACCAGCAGCAGATTGGTGAGAGGATATAAGTGAAAACCCAAGAGAGCCGCATCAGTATGGTTTATCAACACCACACTTTCTTCTATCAAAGTTCAATCCCATCCCCTCTTGAGCTGCTGTGATCGGTTTGAGTCCAGGTGCAGTTAGAAGCAGCTGTACCATGCTGAGATATATTGTAGTGACTGAACGCAGGAACAGGGGGATTTGCAGTGGTCGCTGTGTCCTTGTTCCACTGGCAGTGGAGGTTTTCCTCTAATTCCCCCTGTTCCCATCTAGGAGAGAACGTTTGGAGAAAATAAATGGCCAAAAATGTTGCAACAGAAGTCGTGTTTACTGAGGGTGACCAGAAACTTCCCACCATGTACGAGCAAACAATCTCTGTTGAGCACAAATCTGAATTTAATTTCTAAGGGTCACAAGTATTTCTAAATGACCCATTTTTGCAGCAACATCATGATGTGTCCCCTTTAGGGTGAATTCACATCTATTTAGTTCCTTTGGGAGAATGTCTGTCTAACATTGCCAAGCGGGCCAAGAAAGACTTGCAGACTTACCACAAATGACTAAAGACTCATTTCCCTTGTGTGTCACGTCATCAGCACAACAGCACTTAAACACCTGCTTCCTCTTTTGTGAATGAGTGTATTGGTGTGACAGTAAAGCATGGCATTACATAATGCATGCAGCAGCACTACAGCAAGCAAATCTCAGCATGATTTGCATAAAGGACGTCAATGATTTTGTGATCTGTGATGATTGATTTTTAAAATGCAATACAGCAAAATGACATGACCTGCCAGCTTCTGATAAGTATATAATGATGTAAGGGTCCCACTTTATATTAGGTGTCTTAAACCACTATGTACTAACATTAAAATACATACAGTACAATGCAATGTACTTATTGTGTAACTATATGTTGTTCTGATACATTCTCACAAGATTCACATCTTCCGCTACTGAGGTTGAGGTACGGGCACGTTTAGGGGTAGGGGTAGGTTAAGGGTAGGGTTTAGGATAAGGGCTGGGTTAGGGTTAGGTTTAGGGTTAGAGGTAAGGTTAACAGTGTCACTACAGATGTAATTAAATCCATGTACCTTAAATGTAAGTAAAATGTAACAACACATATGTGCATAATAAGTACATTGTATCAAATGCATAAGAACATACTAGTTAAAGACACCTAATATTAAGTGGGTAGATGAAAGCAGTCGTAGCTGTGTGTTTGTAAGCGTGTAAATGTATAGTAGTGATGCACTGATGTACCGGCCAAACATCCCTATTGGCCGATAATAGCGATTATCTGCACAGGCATCGGACAATTGTTTAAAAACAGGCGATAATCAGGGCTGATTATTTCCTATCAAAAGAGGGCGGTAAAACATATTGGACAATTAACATCCGGCTCGTGCTGTGTGTAAAATAAAATGTTTCTTGTGTGAAATTACTTTGAAATGGGTGACAATAACAGCAGAGTTCCAATTTGTCTGCTAGAAGGTGTAACTACATTAAATTTAAACACAACTAGTTTAATTACTTGCCTTAAAGCGTGACACAGCAAGGAATATGATAAGTTTGTTAAAGCTAAATCTGATTTGTCCCTTTTGAGGCAAGTCAGTCCATTCCATATCTTGGGAATGCTATTTCCAGTGAAACTCTGGATATTTTTTGTAAATATAGTAAAAATACAGTTCTAAAGGGGTGTCAGTTATTTCTGTTAACGATAAAGTGTGTAATTTCTGCGGCACAAACTACACTAAATGAAATTGCAAAAGCAAACTTTTCAAACAGGTTGCTCAAACCCTTCCTTATCTGCAATTGGTTGGACAAACAGATAATCCCACCCAGCTCCCACTGGTTGAGTCTATGAGCTCCTTTACATGGGCACCAGAAAGCCGTTTATTGTGAGAAAGTGGCGTTCCTGTTTAAATGCACTGTGCTTATCGGCTTTCTCGTTACTCCCGTAAACATGCAGCTCGGTCAGTAAACAGCTTTCTTCACAGCAATGTAATTTCACCACAACGCTTGTGTATATAACAAACATGGGATCAGTGGAAGACTTTTTGTTTCCCTCTTACTTCAAACTCCTGGGACTCCCCCAAAGTACATCAGTACATGGACGTGAGGGACAGTAGTTGATATTTTAAATTGGTCTGTTTCCTGCTGTGTTGACATGTTGATTGTATGATGTATGGCTCCATCCTCAGCGTGTATTGACGCTGACTACCACACCTGGGGTCGCAAGTTTGAATCCAGGGCGTGCTGAGTGACTCCAATCAGGCTTTCTAAGCAACCAATTGGGCCAGTTGCTAGGATGGGTAGAGTCACATTGGTTTAACCTCCTCATGGTCGCTATAATGTGGTTCTCGCTCTCGGTTTTGCACATGGTGAGTTGTGCGTGGATGCCGCAGAGAATAGTGTGAGCCTCCACATGCGCTATGTCTCCACGGTAACGCGCTCAACAAGCCACGTGATAAGATGCACGGATTGACGGTCTCAGACACGGAGGCAACTGGGATTCATCCTCCGCCACCCGGATTGAGGTGAGTCACTACGCCACCACAAGGACTTAGAGCGCATTGGGAATTGAGCATGCCAAATTGGGGAGAAAAAGGAAGAAACTCCAAAAAATAAAAAAAGAATGCCGCTAATGTGTTTTCATGTCCACATAAACTGCATTCTCTGGGAGAAACCTGGGTGTGTTAATCCACTTTCTCTTAATCCCTTAATCAGCGTAAGGAAAACTGTGTTGTCGTTTACACGACGTTTCAGAACACCACTTTGTGCGAAAACCCTGGAATAAACCATTTTCTTAAGTGCATATTGTTTACACTTTTCAAGGAAATAAACCTATGAAAGGTTTATTTATAGTTCTCTCTGCACATAAAAAAATAAATAAATAATGCAATCACAAGTAATTTTACTGTTTAGCGGTACTTTAAACAGCAGCTTTTGGGTGCATTGCAGACACCATAATAGAAAAAATAAATAAAATACACAGTTTGCCACAATACACTTGTGAAAACCAACAGCCACCACTGATACACAAACACTGTGCTGAGTAGGCAGGGCAGCTTTGCAGAAAGCTGGGTCTAGCACTTCCAGGTCAAATGTCAGTGTGTGCGCAATTTCTGAAGCACAGACACCTGATATCATGGCACGCCGATGAGTCACTGAGGCAGAATGCTGCTGACATCAACTCCACAGCGCTCTCGCACATGGGTGGATATTCCAAACACACACACTGAGACAAAGAGCTCATTATATTTGAGTGCCTCTGTCTCTGTGTATGCGGCTAACAATCCTTAAACAGATTAGCTCAGAGTGAGTTAAAATAGAGGATTAAATAGTGTATAAGAGCATCAACTCTCATTACGCTAAAATGTCTCTCTCATAACACAATCACATTCTTTTACCTTCAACTGTGGTGAGAGGGCAGACGGAGCAGGCTCGGCATGCACCGTTACACAAGATTGACCGTGTGAACTTTTCTCTCACTGTCACTGCTTGCATGGAAAGAGGAAGAGGAAGATTTCACTGTAAAAAGGATGCTTTTAAATAGATCAGGAGACTTAATGGGAGTTCTCAGTCAACTTTAGCTCAGATGTCTTTCCTCAGATTCCTTGGGAGAAATAAAAATAGACACAAATAAGTAAGAGCACAGAGCTGAACAATTAATAATTTCAGCCTGATCTCATGAAAATGACAATTAAAATGCACTTGAATCTTGAACAACTGCACTAAAAGGGTTTAGATGTCATAAGATAGAACTGTGAGGATTTGTTTTTCCAAATTGACTTGATATGGGCGCCTGGGTAGCTCAGCAAGTAAAGATGCTGACTACCTCACCTGGAGTCACAAGTTCGAATCCAGGGTGTGCTGAGTGACTCCAGTCAGGCTTCCTAAGCAACCAGTTGGCCCGGTTGCTAGGGTGGGTAGAGTCATGTTGGGCTAACCTCCTCATGGTCGCTATAATGTGGTTCTCGCTCTCGGTGGGGCGCGTGGTGAGTTGTGCATGGATGCCGTGGAGAATAGCGTGAAGCCTCCACACGCGCTAGGTCACCGTGGTAACGCGCTCAACAAGTCATGTGTTAAGATGCGCAGATTGACTGTCTCAGACACGGAGGCAACTGAGATTTGTCCTCCACCACCCGGATTGAGGCGAGTCACTACGCCACCACGAGGACCTAGAGTGCATTGGGAATTGGGCATTCCAAATTGGAGAGAAAAGGGGAGAAAATCAACAACAACAAAAAAACATCGACTTGATATATCAGTGACTTAACTTTAAATTATTTACCAGAATGCAGCCAGGTGGTTGGAGAGGAGGAATTTACCGTAAAAGACAAAAATGAAAGTTTCAGATGCGGAGAAAGAATTTTGATGAAATATTACAAAGGCAAACTTGTTTTTCTTGGGAAAAATGTGCGCTGATGAATCATGCACAATAAGACCAGCAATGTGCATTAAGAAAGTAAATATGTTCAAGTTTGATTTCATGTTGACTTTAAAGGAATAGTTCACCCAAAAATGAAAATTCTCTCTTTGTTTATTACCATCATGCCATCCCAGATGTATATGACTTTCTTTCTTCTGCTCAACACAAACAAAGATTTTTAGAAGAATATTTCAGCTCTGTAGGTCCATACAATGCAAGTGAATGGCGACCAAAACTTTGAAAGTCCATAAATCACATAATGGAAACATAAAAGTAATCCATACAACTCCAGTGGTTTAATCCATATCTTCAGAAGCCATATTTAATATTTAAATCATTTTTTTTACCATAAATGTCCACTTTCACTTTGGCATTCTTTCACATTTTTTAAGTGAAAGTGGACGTTTATGGTAACTAATTACTTAAATATTGATCTGTTTCTCACCCACACCTATCATATCTCTTCAGATGACATGGATTAAACAACTGGAGTTGTATTGATTACTTTTATGCTGCCTTTATGTGCTTTTTGGAGCTTCTAAGTTCTGGCCACAATTCACTTGCATTGAATGGACCAACAGAGCTGAGATATTCTTCTAAAAATCTTTGTTTGTGCTCTGCAGAAGAAAGTAAGTCTGGGATGGCTAAGAGGGAGTAAATGATGAGAGAATTTTCATTTTTGGGTGAACTATTCCTTAAATCTCCACCTAATCTCGTTGCTATCTAGGAGAAACAACTGAGAAATCTCATTTGGGATTTTTCTTTCCTACAGCACTGCAGAAAACACACAACAGCCTTTTGTGGCCCTCTATATCTGACAATGCTGAAAGCCCTAAAGACAATGTGATGAAGAGGACCAAGAAGAGAGAATGAAAGAATACGAGATGGGGTCATGGGGGTATTAAAAGACCCTTGTGGCCCTTTTTGGTGATGCCAATGTTCCCATGCAGACCATTAGTGCTGCTTTTTGGCTCATGAGGAGCGGCAGAGCCCCTACCCTGCATGCACCTGGCAGGCAGGGAGCAGGTAAGTGCAGCGGACAGATCTGTTAAACTGAAAGCAGAAACAGCAGTCAGACAGCGTGAGTGCATTCCCCTGTAAACCTGGAGTGATAGCAAGTGGAGAAGTACTCCACACAGTCTTCAAACTACCTGCTCAACCAGATCCAATCCAAGTGAAACATTCTCTTTTCTAATGCAGCAAATGCATGCCAAGATGGACAGTTTCTTCAATGAAAAAGACAAGAATCATTAGCCTATTATAACTTGAAAGAAAATTGTTCTATTTTAGGATGTTTTTTAGGCCTTGGATGGTTACAGTCTTTATTAATTGTTTAGAAGTTTTAGTTTGAATCGATGGCATAACATAAGAGTATACTTAAGACATACATATCTTCCTTTTCTAATGGCGGAAAACATTTATCAAAGCATTTAGTATATGAGACAGGGCAACTGATTAGATGCAATGTTTCATACTCTCAAATCATTTATTGTAGTAGATATTTTGACAAAAATGTGTTTTATATAGACCAGGCTATAAACTCGCTCAGTTCAGAAACACTCGCAAAACAAATGCCACACCCACTTACAGTGTTCTCGCATTGATGCGGCATTAACAAACTTACATATTCAAGTAAGTGACAGAGCTACGGCCAAAGCATACTTTGGTTTTCCATGTGCCGTTACGTCTAAAGTGATATCTAATATTTAGAGCTATCAAAATGAACGCGTTAACACATACGATTCATTTAAAATATTTAACGTGTATTTTTTTTAATGTGAAAAATGAATTCACTAATTTGGCATTAGATTAGTAGTCAGGATCAGCATTTCGTCGGCATCACATTTCCGTTTTTTAAGTATCATTACGTGTACCGTGCCAGCGCAAAAAGCAAAACGAGACGTTTTCTTCAAGCGCTTTTCATGTGGAGTTAAAACGGCATGAATCATGTAGATACGGCTTCACGATTGCTGCAGCAAGGATAAGGGTTTAAGAGCTTTAATGCCCATTGCAATGAGTAAGCAATTAATGGGGACTACTGTAGTTCTTTCAATTAGTCAACCTCACACTTTCACTTTGGGAAACGTTTAATCTTGCTTGAACTGGTTCTATTTTGGTGCATTATGTCATTTGTTTGGAAAATGTTTATAAACATTATTGTTGCATGTTCATAAAAAATAAATAAAAGTATTTTGAGCTTCACTTGTTCTGAAACCATTATATTCCTTTAAAAAGTTTAAGCGCTTGAGCTTGAGTAGAGCATATTTCTGATTAGGTAATGAAATACTTCCTTTAATTAAATTTTTTAATAGTTAAAAAAGGTACTGCATAAAAGGAATGACCCTTGAAGTGGTTATGAGAAAGAAACCAAGGGAGAGAGAGATGTGGATTGTGAAGGTAGCAGTGATACAAACATTCACTGTGAATTGCTGTTTTATACGATGGGAAATATCTGGACTGTGGTTAATGGATTCTGGCCATATGCTGTTTTGATTCAATAACACTAAAGTTCCATATGCTCTGGCCGCTTTTTTAAGAGTGTGGTCATAAAATAACACATTTCTAATGTGCAGCAGAGATATCAGTGTTATAAACTTCCTGTTAAATTGCTGAAACAAGGAGGGCAGGACTGGACAGGCTGCTTTGGAAGCAAAAGTAGTCTGCTGCGATGCAATGAAGACATTTGTCTCTACATTACAGGTTTTTATTCTCATGATGGTAGGGAATGGAAGTGAGGAAAAAGTAAGGGGGAATTGGTTGGGGTAGAAACAAATGTCTCTGGAAAGATTTTTTTCACCTTTGCTTAGGGCTAAGCTGTCTCTTATGTCATATCCTGCCATTACTTCCTGTCAGAGAGGATTGAGGCGGCATCGCTGGAGGTAAGCCGGATAAATTGTGCTATCTGTTTGTCCCCTACCGGAAACCTTTTAAGCCCACATCAAAATAAACGGTTGCCTGCAGGGTTAAGATGACAAAAACAGACGGTCAAAATTGAGTCAAATAAGTCATTGCCATCACTATTTATACCTACTAGTAAGCAGCTGTCAAGTTTTGCTATTTTCCTTCCTTTGACAATAAATGGCACTCCAAACTCCACATTTTCACAAAATATAAGTATTTTAGTTTGTCTTCTTTTACAAATATCCTCATTACAGGATTTTCAACTGTCATAACAGAAAATTACTTATATTTACAAAACAATAAATAAAAATAATTATAATGCGTTTTTGTGTATTTTAATTGTACATAAAGAGATTTGCAAATCTACATCTGTTTGCAAAGAAGCTTTCTGTAAAGCCATCAGATGTTACATTAAAACCATGTGTAAAATTATGTTACCCTGCTTTAATGCATCTTTTATTGAGGAAACATCCACTAAGCATTATTTTGCAGCCAAAGATGTGTTTCTCACAAATGCATGTGGCCAATTCAGCAATTAAAAATAAAACATGTATGATGTAACATTTAAAACTAATTTGGGTAAAATCACAAGCAATACATAAACTTTCCAAACAGAGGCAACATCCAAACTTTCTCTAATATATATGCATGAGGAAATAAAGCATTATACTAAAACTAAGACAATTATTAGCTGTTGAATCAGGGTGCAGTGACACTAACTGCAGTGCACCAAAATGTTGTATATGGCCATATTAATACAAGCCACTGCAGATATTCCCCTCTTGAACACCACCTCCAAGAAATACTGCAGATAATGATCTCAAGGGAAGTCTCTCTATATGCGCTCACTTTTAAAATAAATCATCACAACACTGGGTAATTCATCAGTTTGACTTCATACTGTAATACACTGGATTACAGAAAAAGTTCTGCAAAGATTATTTATTTTAATTAAATTGTTTTTTGGGGGCTGCCCGATTGTATTCTTTGGTGTGCAAAAATAGAAATGTGTCAACCAGTAGAGATTTTGATATATCGCTTATCAAGGGCGTAGCAGTCACTTTAAAAGTGGGGTTGGGGTTGGGGGGGGGGGGGGGGGGTTATACAGCTGTCAGTAGGTAGCTCGCACAGACCCAACACTTACAGTGCAGTATTAATATATTACACTATATATTAATATATAAGTATGATATCAGTATTATATTAATATATATGTATTATTTACTTTTAACATCTGTAGTATTTTAAAGATTCAAGTATTGCAAAATAATTGAAAAATTTCGCAAATTTAGCTGCAAAAATAAAGGGCATCTTCTGGAGTACTTGCTTCTTTTTTACACATGACAATAAAACACTGAGCACAAGCTGGTCCTGAATAAATTATGTAATCAATTACAATAATGACAATTGTGCATGTGCAATTTATTTTTTCATTGTGGGATTTAAATGTATGCAAGTGGCTCAAGTGTTTTGACTACATTCACCAAAATTCGTTCAGATCCATTTAATGATTCAGTGACCATTTCTGGTGATGCCAGAAGGTGGTGACAAATGAGTGTCTTTTGTGAAATTAGTTCCCCTTCTGTCACTCAGTCGACGTTGTGTCGATGTAGTGACACTAGGGGTCGCCCTTGGGAGCCCCAAACACCTCAGATCTTTGAGAAAAGGCCAATGAGAATTGGCGAGTGGAATTTGCATGCCACTCCCTCGGACATACGGATATAAAAGGAGCTGGCTCACAACCACTCATTCAGATTTTTTCTTTGGAGCCGAGCAGTTGTACTATCAGCGAGCTGAATACTACTGCTGTTCCATTCACCTCTTAAGAAGCGTATGCTGTTGGATATATGGCGCATTTCCAGCGGCTTTCTCTCCTTCTGCACGACGAGTTCAGATTTCGCCCCTGGGCGCTTCGACAGTGCTAAAAGAGTGTATATTCCTGCTAGAGTATATTTTCTCTATTAGAGCACACACATTGACGTTGAACGTCTTTTTAAAGACGCGTCTTTATAAAGATACCTTTCCATCTTTGTGTGATTCCTGGATGCGGTCGCTATCTCTCCGCTTCTGACGGCCACGGGCGCTGCCTCACATGTCTGGGCAGCGATCACACTGAGGCAGCGTTCGTGGATGGTTCATGTTCTCATTGCGAGAATATGACCATGGCAACGTTGTGGTCGCGGCTTTCCTTCTTCCAGGAGAAAGCCACTCTAGCTGCCCCCCGCACCTCGCCTTTTACCTCCGGGTACGAGGCCGGCCCGGCTGGTGCTGGAGGCAATTTGGGGGCTTCAATGGGTGCGGCTCCGCCAGGTAAATCCCCGCGGACCTCCCATTCCCCAGCACTATCGTTTGCCCCAGTGAGTTCCGAGAGGAGACCAGCTCGCCCCAGGGCCAGCTTAGTGTCCCTTTCGGAGCTCCGGATCGGGATGAGTGCTTGATCGCTGCATCGGAGAGCGTACTGGCGATGTCAGAAGCCGAGGACTCGACTGGGCTACCACTTTCGGGTCGGCCCGCCCAGTCTGAGGCTGATGGTGAGATAACCGCCATGCTTGACCGGGCCGCCGCATGTGTTGGGTTGGAGTGGAACCTTCCACCCTCCCATGAGCCCTCGTGGCTAGATGACTGGTTCCTGGGTTCCCCCCCCCCCGGTCCGTTTCTTCCCGGAAGTGCATGACAAGCTGACGAGGTCGTGGAGGGCACCTTTTTCTGCCCGAAACTGACCTCCCAGCTCGTCCGCTCTCACTACCCTTGATGGCGGGGCGGCCCATGGGTATACGGAGGTCCCTCAGGTGGATAAGGTGGTTGTGGTGCACCTGCGTGCCATGGCCCTCCTGCAAGTACACCAGGCCAAGGCACTAAAGGAACTGCATGTGGGTAGTCCTGATCCCAATGTGATGCAGGAGCTGAGCTTGGCGATAGAGCCTGTCCCTCCAGCCGAGATGAAGAAAGGGTTTTACAGCCCTTCATCGTACCGAAGAAAGGTGGTGGGTTGAGGCCAATATGGACCTGCGAGTTCTGAACCGGGCCTTTCACAATCTCCTGTTCAAGATGCTGACGCCAAAGCACATTTTGGTGTGTGTCTGGCATCAAGATTGGTTCGTGATGGTAGACCTGAAGGGCGCGTACTTTCACGTCTCGGTTTTACCTCGACACAGACCCTTCCTACGGTTTGCTTTCGAAGGCCGTGCGTATCAGTACAAGGTCCTCCCCTTCGGCCTGTCCCTGTCCCCTCGCGTCTTCATGAAAGTCGCAGAGGCAGCTCTTGCCCCATTAAGGGAAGTGGGTGTTCGCATACTCAACTTCCTCGACGACTGGCTGATTCTAGCTCACTCTCGAGATTTGCTATGCGCACACAGGGAGCTCGTGCTCGGGCACCTCAGCCGGCTAGGGCTTCGGGTCAACTGGGAAAAGAGCAATCTCTCTCCGATTCAGAGCATCTCTTTTCTCAGCATGGAGTTAGACTCAGTCTCGATGACAGCGTGCCTCACGAGCAAGCGCACGTGGAGAACAGCGGTTCCACTGAAACACTTTCAGAGGCTCCTGGGGCATATGGCATCCTCGGCACCGGTCACGCCACTAGGGTTGATGCATATGAGACCGCTTCAGCATTGGCTTCAGACTCGAGTCCCAAGATGGGTATGGCACCGCGGCACACATCGCGTGGCCATCACGTCGATCTGCCGCCACTTGTTCAGCCCTTGGACAGACCTTGCATTTCTACGGGGCAGGAGTTCCCCTACAGCAAGTGTCCAGGCACATCATCATTACGACAGATGCCTCCAAGCGAGGCTGGGGCACCGTGTGCAGTGGGCACACAGCCGCTGGCTCCTGGACAGGACCGTGACTGTGTTGGAAAATCAACTGCCTCAAGTTGCTGGCAGTATTGCTCACCCTGTGGAGGATTTTGCCATTGATCTGCGGAAAGCATGTGTTGGTCCAGACGGACAACACAGCAACAGTAGCGTATATAAATTTCCAAGGCAGCTTATGCTCACGTCGCTTGTTGCAACTCGCCCGCCGTCTTCTCCTATGGAGTCAGCGGCAACTGAGGTCGCTGCGGGCCACTCACATTCCGGGCAACCTCAATGCCACAGCGGATGTGCTGTTGTGGCAGGTGATGCTCAGGGGAGAGTGGAGACTCCACCCCCAGGTGGTCCAGCTGATTTGGAGTCAGTTCAGCAAAGCACAAGTAAACCTCCCACTGCCCGCTCTGGTATTCTCCGACGGGGCCCACCTCGGCCCAGATGTGCTGGCACACAGCTGGCCCCAGGGGCTGCGCAAGTATGCGTTCCCCCCAGTGAGCCTACTCACTGGGAGGATGAGGAGCAGGTCACACTTGTGGCCCCGTATTGGCCCACCCAGACTTGGTTCTCAGACCTCACGCTCCTCGCGACAGCCCCTCCCTGGTGAATTCCCCTAAGGAAGGACCTTCTTTCTCAGGGATGTACCCAAGGTTCCCACAGCCCCCTTCAGGGATCAGGTGGTGAACCTGCAAGTGCTTCCCCAGGAGGAGGCAGACCCAGCCCTGTTGTGGCTGTGTCCGGTGCGTACTTTGCGCATCTAATTGGATTGCACGCAGAGCTTTAGATGCTCTGAGTAGCTCTTTGTCTGCTTTGGTGGACAGAGGCTTGCCCACTGGATCGTGGATGCCATTGCTATGGCATACCAGGCACAGGCTGTGCCCACCCCTTCGGGAATACGAGCACACTCCACAAGGAGTCTGGCATCCTTGTGGGCACTGGCCCATGACACCTCTCTAGCAGACATCTGCAGGGCAGCGGGCTGGGCGACACCCAATACCTTCGTGAGATTTTACAATCTCCAGGTTGAGCCGGTTTCGTCCCGTGTTCTGTCAGGTACGAACAGGTAAGTTCGGGAATACAGACAGCTGGCCGGTTGTATCGCTTGTGTATAGTGCCTTTCCCCTCTAAAGAGGCGAAGATGTGCGCTTCTTTTCCTCTTCGAGTTCACGAACCTGTGAACCCTGGATGTCCTTCCTCTCTAGCCCTGTGGCTCGCAAATTCAGCGGAGGAATTCACAGCCGGAACCAGTGTGCTAATATGCTCTTACAGAGGTAGGTGCTCCACAGGTGCTGGTTACTCCGGTAACCCCCTGTGATGTATTTTCTGCAGTATGGTCTCCCTGTCGGAAGACCTGCATCTCCCTTCGACAGAGCCCTCTCTGTCCCGGTCGCCGTGTTTGTAGAGCTCCTCCCCTTTCAGGCAGGATCTAGCACTGCACATCTTCCATGTGTGGCTCTGAGCCCACATGACGTGCTTGCCACATGTTACCTCCCCTCTGGGCAGGATGTGGTCTCCGCAGGGTCTTTTCCCTCTGAAAGAATAGGATAGGAAAAGAACACCTTCGTCGGTGCATATATTGAGCGTTAAAATGGCCCCAGCCGAATAACTGAATACTCTGTGGAGAGAAAACATAGAGAGTGGCTGGTGCAGCCTGCTTCCATACTAGATACGTCTCTACCCCTCCAGGGATGTGGATAACTATATGATGTTTTTTGGGGCATTGGAGGAGGCTACGTGCAGACCGGTGCACCTGCTACTACGCACGCAGCAGTTTGCTTGCACCTGCACCGGCAGTCCACGTAACACGGTTCAGCTAGTTGTGGCGTTTCGTATAGGGAACCCTAATGTCACTACATCGACACAACGTTGAGTGAGTGACAGAAGGGGAACGTCTCGGTTACTGTCGTAACCTCCGTGCCCTGATGGAGGGAACTAGACGTTGTGTCCCCCCTGCCACAACGCTGTACTACCCGCTGAAATGGCTGGGACCCTGTCTCGGCTCCTCAGCACAAAACCTGAATAAGTGGTTGCGAGCCAGCTCCTTTTATACCCGTATGTCCAGGGGAGTGGCATGCAAATTCCACTTGCCAATTCTCATTGGCCTTTTCTCAAAGATCTAAGGTGTTTGGGGCTCCCAAGGGCGACCCCTAGTGTCACTACATCGACACAACGTCTTGTTCCCTCCATCAAGTAACGGAGGTTACGACAGTAACCGAGACATTAGTCACTGAATCAGTGATCAGAGAAAATGTTAATCCTTTAAAATTTGTATGTCTACAGATCTACAAAGAGATTTTAATAGAGGTTTTAAGCATTATAAGAACAAAGAAAAAGTATCATTTCCCTACAGTTTGTGAGCTGCTGAGCATGATTTTTATCAAAAGACAACAATAATAGTCTTATAATTATAATGAGTTTGAATAATGTCTGCACGTTTTCATGTATAAAAAAGTGTGTCTACATATCTATTGACTTCAGTAAAATGCTAAGAACACAGCAGTTCTATCTTTTTTTCCTACAGTTTGTCGAGTGCACACCAACATAGAGGTAAAAAACAGGAGCTAATATTAAAAATAGCTTTACATATTTAACACAGATCTAGTAAACTGCTTAAATTGGCAAAAACAAACGATCAAATTTTACCTCACAAACATATCGTAAAAAGCATAACTTAATGAAGACTCATGCGCATGTGCTTAATTACAATGTGTGCTTAAAAGAAGGATTGTCCTTTGTTTTTTTCTGCAGTGCAATTCACGTAATGCTGCCAATCAAGAATGATATGCCGATAAATAACTCTAATTTGTGTGTTCCTCATCTCTAGATTATTAATTTAGATCAAAATCAATGCAGATAAAAAAACATGAATAAATAAGCATTGTTGAAAGCAACTTTGTAGAAATGAACTGAGCCGCGTTGATTAGACTGTCTTACGTAAGGGTTGTTTCGGCTCATGAAACTCACCTGTGATTGGCTGGATGATGGTCACTCAATCAGCCCAAAGTAACAAAACGCAAAGAATACTGTATACAATTCCAGATATTGGACTCGGTATGGGTTTAGGCTGGAAAAGTGCAGGGAACAAAAATCACCTTTTTAAAGAGTGCGGCTACTACACCCTTGCCGCTTATACCACTTAAATATATTTGTGCAGCTATTAGTGGGCAGGACTCCTTTGTGTTAAGTGTAAAGTGAAAATACCAAGTGGGAAGTGTCACAAACAAGTCAACATGAGGAAGAACCTGTTATTAAAGGAATATTCCGGGTTGATCATGAGTTAAGGCGTGGTCACATTTACCATTGCACGGCAAATGGTCATCTCAGTGGGAATCTGCACGATCATGAATTTCGCACGATGGACTTCTGGTGGCAAAGAATTTGCCCTCGTGGATTTTGCGTGGAGTTCAAGTTTGGTGAACTTTAACAAACAGGTAATTGCTTGGTTTGCCAGTGAACTCTGTGTAGGCGGTGCTTCGTACACAGCTACACTGAATATTCACAACGGACAAGGATATCATTTTAGCGGCAAGTTTCTTTTTAACTCTACTCCTACAGAGTATAAAGTGCAGCATTAAAAAAAGACAGTTTGACAATTGGTTTTTTTTTTGTTTTGTTGTTGTTGCTGGTTTCACATGCACTCAGTATCAGCTTATGCCTTCTTTTTCCATGGAATTTCACTTTGCAAAGGTAAATGTGACCGCGCCTTTAAGCTCAATCACCAGCATTTATGACATAATGTTGATTACCACAAAAATTATTTCAAGTTGTTCCTCCTTTTCTTTAAAAAAAGCAAAAATGGAGCTTACAGTAAAGCACTCTCAATGGAAGTGAATGGAGCCAACTTTTGGAGGGTTTAAATGCAGAATTGTGAAGCATATAATTTTAGAAAAGCACAATAATAATTTTCTTTTAAAACTCATGTATTATTTGAGCTTTAATATTTTTTAAATCGTTGTTTTTGCAAGATTACATGGTTTATGGTGTTATGTTGTCATGCAACGAAGCTGTAAAATTAGAAATAACTTTACACAGAAAAGGCTAGTAAGCGTACTAATATAATGTTAACACACATATTGTTTACGTCTTGTGGCTATACTTTAGAAATAGTGAGTATTTGAATGTATTTTAATGTTTACAGACAGTAGACAAGAACCAGAAAACAGTTCAGCGGCAATTACAATCACCATGGCGGCGCCCAGTGATTGGTCAGGAAAACTGTGGCTATATCGGCTATTTTAAAATAATTTTGATGGCTCATCCAATCACAATTTAGAGTCAGAACTATACAATTTATAATGTTCATTTTACTGTTTTGTGTCTTTTGTTCTTTTTATCTAAAGTGTTACATAATGTGAAGATGTTTTTGCATTGATGCCATACCTAACATTCGTTATAAATAATCAGATTTTGTTCGATTTTTTTTTGCGTTCTTCAAGTTCTAAAATAAAAATAATCAAAATCAGATGAAGTACATTTCATTTGTAATGTACTTAATTCTATGGATTATACCCCCCCCCCCCCCCCCAAAAAAAAGGGCATTACCGCATTGTAATTTTATATATAGTAAACCATTTTTTCAATTCTTTTCAAGCAAAAATAACAATATCATGATACAAACCATCACCATGATATATAATTACTCATACTTTGATATAAGATTTTTAGCCATACCACCCACCCCTAGGCTACCCTATGTTTTATTTTAGGATGAAATGTATATGTTAGTTGCTGGGGTGGAATATGGTGTGTTGTAAAAGGAGAACGGCTGGCAGCACATCACCCGGTTTATCTGACAGGGCTGACAAGTTTGCTTGTGACACCAGAGACAACCCCATCCATTTCCCCCGCCGGAGAGACACTCTCACGTCACCGAGCTACTGGCTTTCATTACCGTCCGCCACAGCACAACTCAACATTACTCAAGGAAAAGGGCTGTCCTGTCTCTCAAGGTATAGGTAATGGGAGTCGCTGTCATCAGTTTCCTGGTTTATCTAGGGTTCAGTTAAGCACCTGTGAGTGTTTTGAAAAGTAAAGAACTCAACAGAACTGCCAGAGTGCTAGGAATAGAAATGCTAGCAAGCGCTCTCTAAACTGATGCATTTGCCTGGCTGGTGTAAATGTCTGCCGCAAAAAGGAATTACCTGTTCTATGTCAAAAAGAAGTAAAGTTTTGCTCTTACATGCTGACAAGTTAGTAATTTGCCTCCTTTACAAAATCTAGCTGATATAGCTTAATCATTTTTGGCAAAGGCAACAAGCTAGCGTTTTAAGTGGTGTCCTGGATAGCAGAGGCAATGTTTAAATCCAGTGGTACTGTCAAACGATATGTCTAAGTTGTGCCTTTGGCAGTTCTTTTGCAGTTTGAAGGTAAATATAGCTTAATTTCAGTCACAAAATTTACTTAATTGCTCCGACTAGCACTCACATTGATGTTCTTGAATGATTCCCTGAGGCACGAAACATACTATGCGTACGCGAATGCAAACACTTCTAGCTGGGCAAGCTTAATTTCACACGTGGTTGTAACTAAAAAAAAAAAAAAAAGGATTTGTGCATGTTTTCAGTTTACTTACTTAAAATGAACTAAAGCAACTAAATTCTAGAACAGTTTGCCACAACCTGATTTCATTGTGTTCTATCCAATTCAGTTTGTAAAATTGAAGTTTACTTAAACCATTTGAGTTTGGACTACATGAATACTTTTTGTAACGTTGATAAAACTAGGCTGGGGATTTCCATTTCCCAGCATTTTCATCCTAACGCCATATAAAGCCTCTGAAAGCAACATTTTTACATTTTTGGATGAATCCATTGATACTCAGTGTGAAAATGCACAGTAAATATAGGAATGTATTTACTAATGTTAATGAATAAAACCATATTGTACAGTGAAAACAAAATAAAATATAATAAAATTTATATTAAACTGAAGCAAAATGACCCCACAGATGTGTAATGTTGAAAGTTTAAAAAAATCATGTTTTTTTTTAACTTTTGAGGGAATAATGTCCCATAATCCACATATGTGGACATCATGTTTATCAGCGCGCAAACTCGCAAAAAATTAATACATTTTTTAAACCAGCATACCCAACAAAACTAGAGATAGTACTCTTTACACCCAAACAGGTTTCAATGAAAAAACTTTGAGAGGTTTCTTACCAGAGGCACTTTTGTTGGCTCTGCACCCGTAGAAGCGCTTCATGGATGCTTCGATGTCACGTTGTTGTGTCACATGACTCGGTGTGGCAGAAGTTAACCCTTTAAATGACAGTCTATAGTGTTGTGAACAGTATTCAGTCGGTTTAATTTTATTTAAATTATGCGTTGCGTATAGCGAAGCCAAAATACAACGTCCACGCATGTGGACGCAGGGTCACACGAGGTTAAGTAAGGGTAATGACTATGTGGTAATTTCCTTTCTGGTAATTTTTTGAGAGTGCATTGAATTATCTGCCTAGCCACTAGTGGTGCTATAAGAAATTATCCTAAACTGTCTTCTACAGTCAGTGTTCTCATTCAGGTCAGCTGCTGTCATGGTGAAGCAACAGTTTTAAAAGAAACTTTTAAACATATTTACAACTTCCAGTCTCCACTCCATTCCAATAGACCACCGAAGAATCCGGTTAAACGGCAGAGACATTTGAATCGTCCCCTTTGAGTACCAATGTTTGCAACTGCCACAGTTACACAGTATGAGTCAAAGATTTTTTGCATTAGCATTTATGGAACCGCTGAAGAACCTCCTGCAACAATCAAAAGTCAGATATTGGACTGTAAACGGTCAAAGTTGTGAGCCCAAAGGTGAAGATGGCTCTTAACAGATGGAACTCAAGACGCTGGCCTCATAAAGCCACCATCACGTAGCATCAAAAGCCCACCGAGAAGCAGTCGTCCAGCACTAAAGTGTGTAGAAGTCACAGCAGACGTTTGTCATTACCCTCTGCTTAGCCTCCGGCTGAATATCCTATTAAAGATGCAACTGTGCGCGAGTTTAGAAAGACCTTTCTTTTACTACTGGAATGATCGCAGTCTGGGGTAATTACCAAACTCCAAGGTTACGGCGATTACTTCTCAGAGGACTTCTGAAAGATATTGCAATCAGCACACCTTCACAACTCTTAAGGCCTTCCAAGCAAAGTCTAATCAGTGTTGACAGCCTGATGTCGGCCATTAACACTCCCTCAGCTAGGTCTGACCATATTCCGGGTTCAATACAAGTCAAGCTCTATCGGCAGCATCTGTGAGATGCCGTTCTTTTTTTCTCGATTTCATCTCATTCGTATTGTTTACAGTAAAGCACTTTTAAATAGTCCAGAATGTCTTCCCTAATACACTTCCATAAATCAATTGGGCAAAGCAATACAGATGGATTAAAGTAGATATCTGAATGTTGTATTTTTGTTAAACCACTTATATTAACTCTTAAACGAAAAAAAAAGAATTATGATTTTAGCTGTAAAGTTGATTAATCGCCCTTTTAGCACTAAGACTACTGTGAAAACAGTACTTTGTTGATAGTTAGTTACATTACATTTCTTTATGGTGTGTATGCATTATTCAACTTTATATGGTCTTGACAGGAGTTCCATTAGAAGTGCATTACTCTAAAGGTCAAAATCAAGTTTTTTTTTTTTTTTTTTAATCAACAAATGCTGTTGATAGCGCTTGCACTGAACCCAGAACATTCTTTTAATGGCAAAAGCAACTAAGTGGATTTCATCTTCTGATGTTTTGTTGTCCAAGTTAACTAAAACATTGATCACAAGACTACATTTCTGACATGCTATTGTGTTTGTGGCTGTGTAAATTGTAGCTGACAATAAATGAACTCTATACACCTTGGTGCTTAATTACAGAGGAGGCTTTGATGTAAGATTTGCTTAACATGATGTGTGAAAAACATATGAAAATAGCCCTTTAAAATCCTATTTAGCTCCCCACTCACAAACAGCTGTAGAGAAAAAGAAAAGACAAGCCAGTGGGTAGTGAAACAATGGCCCACACACTGCTATATATCTTACATATTCCAGCATCAAAACCAGAATTTGGATGCAAAAAAACAAGACAAACAAACCTCAAATTCAAGTTGTTGTCTCTCCTGTGGAGCAGTTTTGATTTTTAATATTTTTAATATTTTAGATGGCTGAAAATATGTTTTTTTGGGTGCACTAGTTAAAATACTTTTATTTATAGTTTTTCCTAATTCAATATTAACTTCTTCAGTACAGCTTATATTATCAGCATAACAATCTGAGTTCAAAGTAAACTCAAAAATTCTAAAATGGTTCACACGGTCAATGTAATTTGTTTAGTGACCTATAAAAAGTGCAGAACTGTTTCTACTAGATGTTATATCAGAACTTTGTTTTAAATTATATCATGTATTTCCAGGTTTCAATTCAAATAAAATAAAAATCACAGATTTTCAATGTGGTCTCAGACTTTTGGACCCCACCGAACCCAGTGTGCATGAGGATGATTCTCACGAAACCAGCCAAGAAAATGTCCTGGTCCTATTTTACTCCAAAATCAAAAGAAACAAATAAATTATATTTTGCATTAAGAAAATGGAGCAAATTTTTAGGAACATTAAGATCTTTTTGTTTATATTGTGACATTATATTCATGACAGTTACGCACGTTTTACCCCCCAATTCTCATTACCGCAATGCATATAAAAATGTTAATTATGATATTGTCATTACCGCAATGTGAAAAAAGGGTAAATTATTTAAATTGCAAAGTATTTCTACATCATAGTAGTACTCCCCTACTATGGCAGTACCAAGCCTTTCATTTCCATTGATTTTAATTTTAAAAATGATTTACAACAGTCTGTTTTTTTTTTACTGTAATACATGATTGTGTTACGGTCATAGGCGTCATTTATGGGTGGGACGGTTGGGACATGTCCCCATCACTTTTTGCCTTTGCCAATTTTGTCCCCACCACTTTTTGAAATAGCTATCATCAGGTAAGTGTCAAATGCAGAAGAAACATCTTTAGATCTTGAGCAGGAGCTTCCAGTTCTTTTGTATGTGTTATAATAAGGAAATATTTTAAATGTTATGATGAGTGCTCGTTGTGGCTGTTACAGTGGCGTTGAGTGACGGCGGGTGGCGATATTCTCTCTTGCATTCAGAACTCCTTGTGCTAGATGCAAACATTTTCAAAAATCTTACTAATCTGTGCATTCACCCACTGACTACAAAAAGGATACAGATCAAGTTATCATATAATTATGTGAAATATTTATTGGAGCGCTTGATTTGGTCATCAAGAATGACTATTTACCAAACCAGAAAAAGATTATTTGCCATTATCTGCACATAACCTAATGAATATTCCTGAGTTTCTCCACTTCATAACAAGACAAACTGTAGTGCATATTACAACTGTATTAGATATTACATCAGTCTACACCTTATACCCTTCTGTCTTCATTAAATGTGTACATTCTGCAAACTTTGAGACCTGCAGTTGAAAAAATACACTTCCAGATCGTAAAGCATAGAGTTCTGCGCCAAACTGCAGCTGAACCGCACTTCGACAGTTCCTCATTACTTCGAGTCTTTCTGAGTCACACTGGGCACAGTTGGAGTCTTTTGGGGGACCATCAAGTCATCACAAATTGAAACTAGATCCTCGACCTCTCGGCCCTTCCACAGTTTCTTAAACCCCATTATTTTTTGACGTGTATCCGAAAGTGTCCAGCGGATGAAGATTAATCATGCAGTGCTATGATTAAATCAGAAAAGTAAACTCTAATAAAGGAACTTTCGCAGACGGCCACGCTCTCTGTCAGTGCCGTAAAAGCCATTATTTCATAAGAGACATTTGCAAGATGAATGGTCAACACAAAATGTCAAGCTCAGTGTTGTAGATCATTTGCATCCTCGGTTTCCTACACACCATTAGTAGGTGACTCATATTTGTTCGGTCTGTAAGTTTGCAGCAGTGGCGGAGTATTTTAAATGAATCTGTTTTGTTAAACAGCAATGCTGTTAACAGATGCTTTAACAATCTGCTGTTTTGGACATGAATGACTTGGGTGTTTCTGAACGAATTTAAGTACACTAATCATTCATCTCTCGTTCATGTACATGCACTGACTCATATTTTTTGTTCATGTTTGTGACTGCTTTGCTTGCTTTTTCCTGCCTTTAAAGACTGACTATTGAGGGCACAAATGTAAGATATGGCCCTAAATATAATAACTTTTGGTCCTTAAAATATACAAATGTGTCTAAAAGATGTTTGGTATATTTTAGGTCAGCTAGTTTGTTTGCATATATTAGTATATATGTAGATATGGACCCACAATATATTAGGTGGCCTTAACTACTATGTAATTAACCATTTAATACAATGTACTTATTGTGCACATACATGTCGTTGCATTGTAATTACATTTAAATTACTTGAATTTAATTACATTTGTAGTTACACTGTTAACTTTACCCCTAACCTTAACCCAACCCTTACCCCAAAACCTAACTCTAACCCCTAACCCTAACCCTACCCTTAGTGGCAGCAAATATGGGAATTTTGCAGAACATCATGTAGTTACACAGTATATATATATATTGTCTTGTATGTATTTAATGTTAGTACATAGTAGTTAATGCCACCTAATATAAAGTGTGACCGTAGATATAATGTTTAGGCACTCTTTTTTGATAGCTAAATTAGTTAGTGTAATGACGTTAGTATAGTTGATGAAGGTGAATTGTAGTTTAGTTACTTCACATACAGTATAGTATGGTTTAATGGCCAAAAGTCTTCATTAAAGAAGTTCATTCTCACCTATGTCTTAGATTCTGCTTTACTTGGATACATGTAAACTAAAGATAAATACACCACATTTACTATGTAATCTGATGTAATCTTAGGCACTAGATGTAAACATTATAACGCTAAATAGTTCATTGGTGTAAAACGTAAACATGATTATAGTTAGGATCTTCATTACATTTAGGACAAAAAATGGTCACATTCAGGGTCTATTTTACTTTTAGGACCGATTTAAAAAAAAAAAGACATTTAGAGACTTTATTACTAGGGATGGGAAAAGATTTCTCTTAATAATTCCGCTTCCGAGCGATTCTTTAAGGATTCTTTCAATACTTTCTAGGAAGAATTATTCGGAAATAAGAAATGCAATTCTTATTGTACTTACTGCCCTCATCAGCCTATTGCTAAATGATGAGATCACTTCAGATTTCTATAGAGCAGATATAACAAATACATTTAAAAAATATATATAATTCTTGTAAAGGCAGGTTTGCATACTTTTTAGAGGCATAAATGCAATCCAATAATTGATTATAACCATATAACAAACTACAAATATACACTATATTGCCAAAAGTATTCACTCATCTGCCTTTAGACGCATATGAACTTAAGTGACATCCCATTCTTAATCCATAGGGTTTAATATGATGTCGGCCCACCCTTTGCAGCTATAACAGTTTAAACTCTTCTGGGAAGGCTTTCCACAAGGTTTAGGAGTGTGTTTATGGGAATTTTTGACCATTCTTCCAGAAGCGCATTTGTGAGGTCAGACACTGATGTTGGACGAGAAGGCCTGGCTCGCAGTCTTCACTCCAGTTCATCCCGAAGGTGCTCTATCGGGTTGAGGTCAGGACTCTGTGCAGGCCAGTCAAGTTCTTCCACACCAAACTCGCTCATCCATGTCTTTATGGACGTGGCCTACCACTTCGTGGCTGAGTTGCTGTCATTCCCAATTGCTTCCACTTTGTTATAATACCACTGACAGTTGACTGTGGAATATTTATTAGCGAGGAAATTTCACGACTGGACTTGTTGCACAGGTGGCATCCTATCACAGTACCACGCTGGAATTCACTGAGCTCCTGAGAGTGGCCCATTCTTTCACAAATGTTTGTAGAAGCAGTCTGCATGCTTAGGTGCTTCATTTTATACACCTGTGGCCATGGAAGTGATTGGAACACCTGAATTCAATTATTTGGATGGGTGAGCGAATACTTTTGGCAATATAGTGTATGTTACTATTATATTACTGTAAATTATTATATTATTGCACTGATTAAAAAAACAAAACAAAAACAAAAAACTCATGTGTATATTTAGCTGCACATTGTCATATGAACAACCAACTGCACTGCCTAACTGAAGTCTCACAGGTGTGAAGTA
The DNA here is from genome assembly GCF_019703515.2 of Myxocyprinus asiaticus. Lineage (NCBI taxonomy): Eukaryota > Metazoa > Chordata > Actinopteri > Cypriniformes > Catostomidae > Myxocyprinus > Myxocyprinus asiaticus. Next base: position 29,763,168 of record NC_059388.1, on the reverse strand, counting down.
CATCATTTTATAAACTCAATATCAGTTTCAGAGACAGTGCAGACTGTGTTTTGTGGCATAATGTTGTACTTCATGCTTGTGAGACTTCAAAAGTTCTTATTTCATTTCGAGTTGGACATTCATAATGTATAAGTATTTTTTATCCACTAAAAAGAACCGGCTCATAAGAGTCATTCATTCGGGAATCAGACAACACTGCTAACACTGTGTTATAGGGCTGGGCGATATGTAAAAAATAGTTTTAGCGATTATCGCCTTAAAAAATATTGTGATATCCGATTACATCGTCAGCCCCCTGAAGAGGGTCTGTAAATTTTTTCACTTTATCGATTTTGCTTTAAAAATGTTATTCATTTATTGAAACATGAAAAATATAAACAAAAGACATTTCTAAATTCAAATTGCACTTTAAACTAAATGAAAAAACAACAAAATAACGAAGTGATTAAAAAAATCGTATATATAACCATCTCCCCAAATCCAAACATTTACCGTCTCCAACAGCTCTATTTGCATCACACAAGCATCCGTCAATGACAATAGGTGGAAAATTACTAATAGCCTACAGATTAAGAACTAAAGACAATTATAAATGTAAAGACAATAATAAATAAGCTTAATAAATTCCCTTGTGTTCCCAAATAATGCTGCCAAATGTGTGTTCTTATCGAATTTGTGTCTGTATTGCGTTTTGGTGATACAGTTAATTCTGCCTAAAGAAAATAAAATAAAACTCAATTTTAGGTTCAAGGTGAACGTGTCTTATTTTACTTTATGATTTAATCACTTTCGTCTTTGTTTCTTTAATACAAAGATATATATATATATATATATATATATATATATATATATATATACATTACTCAACCTGTAGAGTTGCGTTCACAATGCATGCTAACCGCGTGGAAATGAAGTGAACTAAACGAGTTGATTGGAGATAATTTGCAGCATTTTTACAGACGACATTATTCTTGAAAAAGTTTTCAGACGAATGAAACAGAGAAAAAAAGAGTAAAACCTCTTTACACACGCTTGTTCCACATGACACCTCTGAACAAACAACAAATCAGACACGAGCACTGACGGCTTTTCTTTGGTCTGTTCTTAAAAATATAATAAAGTGTGTTTCTTCATACTTGTTTCTTTGTGTTTAACAACATTTCTTATCATGTGTCACTCCGAGACGTCTTACATGTTTCCCGCCTGTTGCGGGTAGATGAGCAAAATTACCCGCACATGAAATACATTTGGACGAGGAGCTTGCGAACTGGATTCAGCCTCGACGAAATCCCAGATTCATGGTTTTGCCATTTCCCGATATTGTCGTTCATCATCTGTTCGCAATCGGCATTGGGATCTTTGTAAGACATCATCAATATCCGATTACATCATCTTATCGCCCAGCCCTACTGTGTTTATGCTGTAGAGTCAAAAGAACGGGCTCATAAGAGTCATTCGTTCGGAAATCAGACAACACTGGGCACGTTGTGTGTTTTGTGCTGTAGATTGAAAAGAGCTGGCTTGTAAGAGTTATTCAATCAAGAATCAGAACACAAATTAACTGCATGAAACATATTTTAGTACAGTGTTCGGTCTGTGGCAGAAAACTACACGTGCGAGAATCGTTAACGGAACCGAAAGTCATGAAAATCAAACGGTACTGGTATTTTTTTTAAATTCTCAGTTCTCTGTTACCAAACCTATTTATTACATTTAGGACCAAATTTAATTACATTAAGGGCCTGTATTACATGTAGGATTTATCATTATAGCATTAGCATTGACTGTTGGAATAACTGAACGAAAATCCCCTTGTTTCAGGCCGTTGTTTCAGTCAAATTATCCCAATTTATGAATGTGTAAAAATGTAAGGAATGATGTAATACATTTTTAACTAAGGAAAATAAGACTTGTTTCTCTTATGAATGAAGCTGTTGATTAAACAACTCACTCAAAATATTCAAAATGTGACTCATTGGTCGCCACCTCCAAGGGTCACTGAGCAAATCAATGAATCGTTTTAGTGTACGGCTTCACAGTAGAGTTACAGGAAAGAAACAAAATTAATTATATGAACAAATGTGTTGTTTTGGTCTTGTAACAGAGATTTGAGTTTTATTTTATTTTGTTTTAGAAAAAACAAAAGCAAACCCTTTTTGGTCTGAAAGTTGAAACTAGTTTTAGAAGTTTTATGTTTGACAGTTATACAGATATTACAGTAAGACAAACAGCTAGATAGATAGATAAAGAGAGTTAATGAGCATTCAGCTGGACCATTTGAACATTCCGTCCATGCAAGTATATGTGATTTTTCCCATATTTTATCATCTGCTGTGCGAAAGCCGTAAGTCCGATCAATTAGACATTATAAAGCACACTATTCTAGAACAGTCTGTAGATCTGTGCCAAATTTGGTGGATGTAGCATGAAATCTCTAGGAGGAGTTAGTGTTAAAAATGTTGGCCTCGGTTTAGGGATTTTAAAACACCCTAAAAAAAAAAAAAAGTTTGTAGAATATCAATTTGTTGGCTTTTTCAAGTCAACATACCAAGCATGCACATTTCTTGTATTAATATTATCATATGCAAGAATAAAAAATATAATACTATACATAATATTGTACTGGCTTCCCTCCTCTTTCCCAACCTGGATTCCATTGGAATTGGTTCTACCATTATTTTAAGGGTGACATGACACCTCACATGGGGACAGATAGCTCCCTGGTGGTTGTTAAATGGAGGAATGAGTCCTGCCGCTCCCTCCTTTAGCTTCTCGTAATCTCCCCCCATTAACTGCGAGCCTTAGCTTTATGGAGTCGATTACATTGTCTTTCCAAAGCACATATATCACAGCCCAGCCTCCGGGGCTTGGAGGCGCTTTTATCAAGTTCCCTATTATCAATTACTTATATCCTCCAACAAGTAACCAATTCCAGTGCTGATGAGAGTCTTATTATGAATTTCCAAACATCTATAATGTCATGTAAATGGCCCTGGAGCATCTCTCCAGGAGAGGATACAAACTCAACGTGCTAATAATGGCTGGACTTGAATTTGTTCTGTCGGCTTAACACATTAAATCCTTTGAGCGTCAAACTGCAAAACTATACAGTGCTTTTGCGAACATGCGTGCCACTATGTGAAAAGATTGTTCATGCTACAGAGCATCACTAGTCACCCTTTAGCATCAAGGCAAGCTGTTGGCTGCACTTGATAAGCTGTTAACTTGCACTTGTGACTTTTTTTTAAAACCCTGTACCGCCACAGTTTTTGCACGCTGGAATTTCTCCATGTCGTCAATGTATTTACCATACGCTAATTAAAGAATTCAGTGGGATAAATGCACGCAGGCTACCGCATCTGACAAGCTCTCACTGAAGCTTGTAAATGAACACAGAAACACACACATGTGTAACTAACACACACACACAAAGGTATCTCTGTTTTTTTGCTGTTTGTTTGCCAGTTACCCCAGGGAATGATGCTGGCATGGCTGACACAGAGTGAACTAATTAATCCTAGGGAGAATGTTGGTGCTTACAATACACACACTGCATTGGCTGCGGAAGCTTCCCTCTGTGAAGACAGCAAGAGAGGGTCATTATCTCTGTTTCACTTCCAACAAAATTAAATGTTCAAATACAACAGGCGGTCTGCATCAAAGCAGATGGCTCTTTGATTTGAAAAGTGCTTCATCTTATTCTAAACGCAAACTGCAGCAAGAAAAACTTGGATCCAAGTTTATAAATCTTGTTTTGTGCCATCTTTTCCCCCATATCGCTTATTAGTCCTCAGGAAAGGTGTAAGCAGGGTCACGTTTTCTCTGTGGGCCGCATTAGTACAGAGCTGTACTATCAAACTGCAGCTTATTAATTTAGTCTTGTCTGGGAGAGAGGGAGTTTCCTGTACCACTATCAGCGGTGATGCAGTGCTGCCGCTCCTGTATCTACAACGCAATGGCAAAAAAGTGATATTTTGTGAGGGCAAAATAAAACAAAGACAACATGTATTTTTATTGCATTGTGTTTGCTAGCTGCACACTCAAAAACAAATATAATACAACCAGTTGAAGTCCAATTTATGAATGTACAGTATGATCCTTATGAGCCAGTTTTTTTTAAAGTTTTTTTATTTTTTATAAATTCTCACAAAGACTCACAAACTGCCGAGTTACCTGTTTGAGTTTTTCTAACAAACCATTTACTGAATCGTTCAGAGTGGTTACAGAATTAAAATCTAACTTACAGAACAGCAAGTCACTTAAACTTTAATTTATGCCACCTCAAAACTAACTGAGAACTGTTAACATGATGTGTAAGGTTTGTGTGACTTAAATCAGTATTATCCAAAATAGTCTCATGACAACGATGATTCCCACAGAGACTCTTTTTGATTAGTAACTAGTAGCACCTAATAAATATCCAATAATAATAATAATAAAAAATTAAAAAAACCTAAAAAAATAAAATAAAAAAACATGTGGACAGTGGGACTAAGTTGTGAAATTTTAAATAATACCAAACTATAGAAAGTCAGATTTTTTTAATAATGTTTCCAGGAGTGTTGGTTATTTATGTTTTAGAGACATTACAGACACAACATCAGAAATGAGCATAATTAATTATCTGATTCAAAGTAAAGGCCAGCATCATCCAATCACTGCCAACCATGTTAAAATAAAATATACATTATAAACTGTGAATCTATGTACTGATTACGATTGTCCCACGTCTGCCAAACATGTTGAGTGGTCCCTTGCTCACTATTTAGTGAATGACTTCACCTCCAGTGTGCTGTCTGTCTGCACTGATCTCAGAACAGTTAGAAATGCGCCTTATTTTCATCCTATTAGTGTAAATTAGTGTGCATTGTGTTTAGCAGCGTGACGTTTTGTGATTAATCGCTCAGATTTTAAAAATGGCATTTTGGATGAAACTAGAGACTCTAATCTTTTGACTCAAACAGTTTTCAAAGATGTGGTTTCTCCCAAAGACAAATTCCGCTGTGGTCAGCGCCATGTTGTTTTGTCACATGACTCTGTTCTTCGAAAGCTTAACCCTTTACTGACAGCCCAGAGTCTCCTGAACTGAGATCAGTCGGTTTAAATTCATTTAAATTATGCGTTGTGTATAGCGTAGCCAAAATACAATGTCCACGCATGTGTACGCGGGGTCGCACGAGGTTAAGAAAGGAAATCTCTGTCTACAAATTTGGTTACTCATTCCATATTTACTTATGCAATACACATGACTGATGTGTGTCAATAACCTGTAATACACTTACGTCGTTCAGGTTCCGTGGTTAGGTTTAGGTTTCGGTTAGGGGTTAGACTTTATAGTTAGTTCTATGTTAGGGTTAGGGTTACACTTCGTAATAATCGTAAAATCGTTTTTGAAAAATCATGATAACATTCTTCATTACTTCATTTACTTTTCTCTGTGGGAGTAAAAGTTGCATGTTTTAGAACAAACCAACTCATACGATTTCGCCATCTCACACTATTATTATGACCTGTCATGAGACCAGGTTGGTATAATTACTAACCTATGGTGTGAGTTTGGGGTGGAAACACCTTTATCACTGTCCGATGGAAGACGGGGAGTGTTCGGGAAGCCTGTCATTATTTTTGCAAACATAAAATAACAAACTTCATTTTTAAGACCAATCATTTGTATTGGTATGTAGGTTTTTGAAGCTGGTTCTGAATCTTCCACAGTATGGTGTCGGTCTTAATTCAACTCATTATTTAAATTCTTGCTCCTTTTGACAAGGAAGACAGGATGCCTCCTCCACATGGTTTTCCTGTATGAGACTCAGAGCACAAGCAAGTTCACTGACATCCCATGGAGCTATCCTGTTTCTGAATTGATATAAAGTACAAACAGCATTTCATCCCTGTAGGATGGCACATCCAGGTGGGAATGAACGAAATTTAGCAGATAAGCAGCATTTCACTGATAACAGGCTTCAAAGCAGGGGCAAAACCTATTGATGACAGCAGGAAGGGGTGTAAACATTGGTTCATTATGCGAGTGAGTTTGTACTTAAGTGCTAAAGGGCATTTATTGAGAGGGCAAGCGAATCAAGAGGTAAGTGATAGTGTCTATGAGAGCTTACTTTCGATATAACCATCAGAATGTCAGAGATTAAATATACAGGAGCTGCAGTTGGACGAAGATTTAGTCCAACGGAAGAATTACAATAACTCTATCCATAAACATCTGTGGCTTTTAAAGATATTGCATGGTGCCCCTCTATTTTTTTCTTGTAAGACCTTTGATATTAGGGCAAAAATCATATTCTTGATAATAATTTTTGTATTGTTTTCCTGTAAATATATCTAAAAATCCTTAAAACAAGATAAATTAGATTGATCTTGTTTTAGAAACAACACTGCATAAGATATTTAGGTTTTTCAGAGAATGTATTTTTAACATGCGTATTTTGTCTTACTGTACTGGCAGAGTTTTTATAGTCAAAAAAAATTGAAAAAAATCTACCAGTGCTGAAGAAGTACTCCAAAGTATTTAGAATACATTACTGACCTATCGGAATACGTTACAAATTACATTTTACAGCATGTATTCTGTAATCTGTAGTGAAAACATTTCAGAAGTAACCCTCCCAATCCTGATTGTTCATTGAAACGTTGCAATCCCCTGCCATTCTACATTTCAGAAATGAGCTTGCAGGCCACTTGAAATGAAGCGAGTTTGACACGTGTGTTCTGCAGTGATGTGACTGTGACTGTGCGTGTATGTGTGTGTGTGTGTGTGTGGTGGGGTCTCTTTCACAGTGTACAAAGCGCACAGCTGACTGGGGCTGGCAAGCGTTATGTTGCGTCAAGAATATTAAATGAACCATTTGAAATCCGGCGCTCATAATTCAGCAGTGGTGCAGCGCCGCTGCAAAAAAGGGAAATGCTGTAGAACGCCCAAGCAACCATTGAGAACACCGTAGCAACCATTTAGAACACCCTAGCCAACACCTAGAACACCCTAGCAATCACCCAGAACACCACATCAACCACCTAGAACACCCTATCCACCATTAAGAACACTGTAGTACCATTTAGAACACCCTAGCCAACACCTAGAACAGCCTAGCATTCACCCAAAACACCCTAGCAACCATTTAGAACACCCTAGCAACCACCCTGGAAACCACCAATAACTCACGGGCAATCACTCAGAACACCCTAGCAATAACATAGAACATCCCAGCAATCACCTAGAACACCCTAGCAACCACTCAGAACAACCTAGCAACCATCCAGAACACCCTAGCAACCATCCAGAACACCCCAGCAACCGCCCAGAACACTCGAGCAACCACTCAGAATACCTTAGCAACCACCAAGAACACGCTAGCAACCACCTACAGTAGAACAACTTAGCAACCACCTAGAACACCCCAGCAACCACCCAGAACACCGGTGCAACCACCCAAAACACCTGAGCACCATTTAGAACACCCTAGCAACCACTCTGGCAACCACCTAGAACAACTGGGCAACCATTTAGGACACAAGGGCAACCACAAAGAAAATCCTAGCAACCACCCAGAACACCCTATCAACCACCCAGAACACCCTAGTAACCACTCTGGCAACCACCTAGAACAACTGGGCAACCATTTAGGACACAAGGGCAACCACAAAGAAAAACCTAGCAACCACCCAAAACACCCTCACAACCACCTACAGCACCCAAGCAACCACCAAGAACACCCTAGCATTTACCCAAACACCCTAGCAACCACTTAGAACAACTTAGCAACTGCCTAGAACACCCTAGCAACCACACAGAACACCTGAGCAACCTTTCAGAACACCTTAGCAACCACCCAGTACACCCTAGCTGCCACACAGCAATGTGTTAAAAATCACTTAGAACACTTAACAACTACATAGCAACAGGGGTCCAATATTGTGGAGGTGAATTTTGAATGGACAGGCACCTCTCGTATTTTCTTCAGAAAATGTAAAAATCAAGTCTAGTGTACCCAGTGGCTTTCATTACATGATTAATTTGACTTTGATAAATAAAGAATGGCACTAATTTGCGTATGTGTGTACATCAGATTCGCCTCATTAAAACTCACTGTTGCAGTCTTCTACGGAAAAATGTAGAATAGCGCACTAGCACGCCTGAGTGATGCTGGATCACACAGCATCATGTACTTTATTGTTACTAATGTATACTGGCTGTCAGACCCAGGGCTGCTTCATTGGGTTGTTATTAACCTTTGAAGGTGGCTCATTACCTTGATGTAAAATGATGGTTGTCATTTCCATTTATAACGCACGTTCTGTGCATGCTGTATGCAGAGTGTTTTCACACTGTAGCAATGTTTTGTGGTGATGGCTCTGTAGATTATGCATGCATCTCTTTACCTTATGAGAAACTAAAACTTTATCTGCAGTAATCAGTGTACAAATAAGCTCAACTGACCTGTATTTTCACCTTTATGTTCCATGTTATCATAAAGATGATCCAGCTTTGAATGTCAGGGATAGTTCCCAAATTATCCCAACTTTTTAGGTAAACTAGCCTTTTAAAGATGGAGAAATTAGGATGATGTAAAGGAGTGACCGATAACACTGGAGAAAGAGTGGAAGACAGGGATTGAGACAGATGTGAAGAACATTGAACATGATTGAGTCAGAGAGCCATCTTGGGTCATTCCCTAGTCTTGTGGTGTCCAGTTTAATGTGCTTTCCAATAGCCATTTAGAATCTGTTAAGAAGTTCCCAGAAATGAGAGATTAAAAGGTCCTTCCCTGATCCGCTCTGACTTAATTACTGAATGAAATATTCAAGTCTTTTCCAGGGGTAATTTACCGGAAATTAATGGATGAGGCAATCTTCCTCCAGGGGATGATGGATTCAAATATGCTCATTGTCATCAGACGGACTCCTGGGACGCGAGTGGAAGAGCGCCATTCTGGAGGTATGCCAAAACCTGTCTATCCAACAAAAAGGGCCACTGACAATGCCAGCAAGACCCAGGAGATGGAGCACGTCTGTGAATGACTGAAGGGAAATGATGTAAAGGAGCTTCACAAACCAGAGAATCACATTCACAGAAGGCACAAGAATAAAAGATCAACATTGTGATTTCACTGGGATCATAAAGTGCAATTGAACACTTGGGTATGAGACCATGATACATTTTGTGTGATGGCTGGGGATTACATTGAATATTCACAATTTATTCATATGATTTTGCTTGCAATATTATCATGGTTAAAATATAGTTAATCTAGTAAAACCATGATAAATCTGTGGTTATGGTTTTACTACAAATACTATAGCTGAACTGTGGTTCCTGTAGTAAAACCATGATACATTTTAGTAGGGGATGGATAAAGCTATTGTGAGTGAACCCAAAATAACTGCAAGAGAACGTAAAACTATTTCAGAAAATTCACTGATGAGTCAAAATATAATGCTGAGGTAAGCGAACAATCAGTTCTCGTAGTCAACGTGTTGAATGCAGGAGAAATGGCAGGATTAAAGACCCGAGTGACTTTGACAAGGGCCAGATTGTTATGGCCTGATGACTGGGTCAGAGCATCTCTGAAACGGCAAGGCTTGTGGGGTGCTCCAGGTCAGCAGGGGTGAGTATCTATGACAGTGGTCAGAGGAGGGACAAACCACAAACCAGCAACAGGGTGTTGGGCGCCCAAGCCTCATCGATGCGCACAACTAAGGCTATCCCATCTGGTCAGAACTGACAGAAGGTCTACTGTGGCACAAGTCACAGAAAATTTTAATGATGGTTATGGGAGGAATGTGTCACAACACACAGGGCATAGCGCCCTGCTGCATATGGGGCTGCGTAGACACAGACCGTCAGAGTGCCCATGATGACCCCTGTCCACCATCAAAAGCATCTACAATGGGCATGAGAGCATCGTAACTGGACCCTGAAGCAGTGGAAGAAGGTCGCCTGGTCCACTGAGTACCGCTTTCTTTTACATCATGTGGGCGGCCGTTTACGTGTGTGCTGTTTACCTGGGGAAGTGATGGCACCAGGATGCACTGTGGGAAGACGACAAGCTGGTGGAGGGAGTGTGTTGCTCTCAGTAATGTTCTGCTGGGAAACCCTGGGTCCGGCCATTCATGTGGACATCAATTTTACACGTGCCATCTACCTAAACATCGTTGCAGTCATGGCAATGGTATTCCCTGACGGCAGCGGCCTCTTTCAGCAGGATAATGAGCCCTGCCACACTGCACACATTGTTTGGAAATGGTTTGAGGAACACGATGAAGAGTTCAAGGTGTTGCCCTGGCCTCCAAATTCCCCAGATCTCAATCCGATTGAGGATCTGTGGGATGTGCTGGACCAAACAAGTCCAATCCACAAAGGCTCCACCTCGCAACTTACAGGACTACAGATCTGTTGCTAATGTCTTTGTGCCAGATACAACAGGACACCTTTAGGAGTCTTGTAGAGTCCATGCCTCTGCGGCTCGGCGCTGTTTTGGCGGCATGTGGAGGACCAACAGCATATTTGGCAGGTGGTCATAATGTTTTTGGCTCATCAGTGTAAATTTAGTGTGGCTTCTATTTGCCACTTAAATTTCCTAAAGAGCATGTCATTAATTACATTTCATAATTATGATTCTTCCTTGTCTTGTGACTCACAGGAATGCAAACCTTTTTTAAAAGCGTCTGTGATTTAAACTTTTCGGTAAATGCCATTAGAGTTGGTAAGTTTGATTGATTTCCATGAATCAGTTTCTGAATCAGAAACGTAATTTCAATAAATCGATTCAAAACTCGATTCAAGAATTCATTTATCATTAAAAACATTTGACATCTTGATTTTAGTGTGATAAAATCACTTACTAACCTTTTCTGTGTACAGTTTTCTGTGTGCCAAAATAATGTAATACATTTTAATTATCAGTCTTATTTTTAAATAATATATATTTTATTTATAATTTAAATATAACAATGTGTAATTATTTAATTATTATATATTGCATTATTGTTCAATGAAATAATCGGTATACCATTTAATTAATTCAATTAAAAATTGTAATCGACTGACAGCCCTACTAAATATAACTCTGCTTAGCGCTTTCTTAGTAAAAAAACTGTGTAGAAAACATGCCAATATTTTAAACTATATTCTTTCCTACATTAAACTTTTTGACTCTTATTTGGTAACAATGGCTGTTTAGTTAAAACGATGGTTCCTTTGATAAAAAAAAAAAAAAAAAACCTTTTCTAAAACATTTCAGAGCAAATACATGAAGAATGAGCTATTGAATATCGTTGAATAGAAGAAAAATATCAACATATAATTTTTTTGCAAAAGGGCCAAGCATATATATATATATATATATATATATATATATATATATATATATATATATATATATATATATATATATATATACACTGGCGGCCAAAAGTTTGGAATAATATACAGATTTTGCTGTTTTGGAAGGAAATTGGTACTTTAATTCACCAAAGTGGCATTCAGCTGATCACAATGTATAGTCAGGACATTACTGATGTAAAAAAAACAGCACCATAACAGTGTTATTAATGTCCTGACTATACATTGTGATCAGTTGAATGCCACTTTGGTAAATAAAAGTACCAATTTCTTTCCATAAGAGCAAAATCTGTACATTATTCCAAACTTTTTGCTGCCAGTGTATATATATACTGTATATATGACAAGTTCTAACACACTCCTGAAGCTCTTGTCCTGTTATGTGGAACACACATCTAACCCTCTCACTCTGGTTTTTGCTTTTAAATCACATCCAGTCAACAATGTTGCCTCTACCCAATGTTCAGCCCTTGGGCCTTTTTACAAGGATGTAATTGCTCTTATTTAATAAGATTGCAATGTTAGGTGACTTGAAGGCACGCTGGAGCCAGTCTCCAGATACAGTATATTAATCTTGCCTGATGTGTGGGGTGGGGTGAGAAGGTTCCTTAACTCCTGAATCATCTAGGGGGCGATGGCTTCTATAAGGCAATCGTAAGAGAGGCTCCAAGGCACAGCATGGGTAACTTATCACCTTGTGGTGAAAGCCACGTACAGCACAAGTCCAGAAACTCTCGGTCATGTCTGACAGCTGGCAGAGAAGGTTCTGCTCTCTCTGCCTGAAAGATGACATGCTGGAGGCAACACGGACAGGTTATGAAAAGAGTAACATTGCCAAATTTTCCTACTGGAACACAGGACGAAGGTTTGGGTGAATTGTGCAGCCAGACAGTGATAAAACACAGACAAACAAAACCAATAGTGGCAGAGATATTTAAAGGAATAACTCTTCCTCTCTCTCTCTCTTTGTCTCTCCCTCGCCCATCTCGCCCTCTCTGGCCTTTAATTTCCTCATCAAAAAGAAAAGCGGGCTCGCCGTGAGCTGGATTTGTTTGTTAAAAAAGACAAACAAACAGGCATCATCTGAAAAATCCCATCCTGATTCAAAGGCTGGAGCGGGGAGAGTGAAAGCCAGAGTTCCACCACTTCTTTTTATCTGCTCATCAAAGGCTAGCTGGACCACTTCAACAGCACTCAGCGCACTGCTTATAGATGACTCACTGATCATGACTCTGTGTTCAAAACCCTGTCAATCCACTCTAACTTCGATCTGAAAAGCGGCTACAAAATGTGTCTGTATACTCACATTACACAACTGAAACACCACACAGTGTCAGTTGTTTAAAACAACAACAAGTGATAGTGAAACATCCACATGGTGCAGAGATGGTATCAGATGGTAATACTATGACACGTTGATATATACCATGGTACTGTTTGATTACCATATTCATAGTGGCGACTGCTTTAAGACTGCACAAGAGAAGCACAGCTTCGCCTAAACTTTTGGTAAAAACATGGCAATGATATTATTATATAATATAATTAATATATTATATTATTTATAATATGTACAAATAATCTATATCAATTACATATCCCTCTTTGTCTTTTCAATACTGCAACATTTTCTAAACATTTCAATGGTTCTACAATTTTAGATTTTTGGTTAAAAGATTAAATGCATTTTTTCATGTCATGAAAGACGAAAAAAAAAAATACAATGAAATATGTTCTTTCAGTTTTTTTTTTTTTTTTGATGAATAATACAAAAACACTTAATTGAAAAGAAAATATCTGAATGAACTTTTTGTTACTTTCTGTGTTACATACATACATAAAATATTTTAAAGAAATATTATGGGTTCAATAAAAGTTAAGCATTTGTGGCGTAATATTGATTACCACAAAAATTAAATTTGACCGCTTCTTTTCCAATCCATAAACATTTAAATAAACACTGTTTCAAAAGTGTAGCCACAAGACATAAACACTATTGGGCAGATTCACTAAACAGTTGCGCCAGTTTTGCGTGTGGTATTTCAGTGCAAACACAGGACCTGTATCTTGTTCACTAACCACCCGCAATCACGTTTAGTGGGCGCAATCAGCGCTGAAATTGCTCTGCGTCTTCAATATTTAAATGAAGTCATTGTCATTCTTTTCCACGCAAACACGGCTCCTTTCTGTGTAAATTAGGCTCATTAAATATTGCGCTTCATTCACAAAACTATTTAATTCACGCTATTACCGCCAAATGAAAGTAGGTGGTAAAATGAATTTGATTTAAAAGAGATATTTGTGAACATTTCAGCAGTAAGTAATCAAATACTCATCAAATTATGTTGAAGAGTGTTTTAACCTGGCATATATCCAGAAGCGTGGTGTCAAATATAGTTGTCTGCGGCATCCTCGGCTATATTGAGATCAGAATTGGACCGCAAGATCAGAATTGCATGTGCAAATTGCGTTCAGCAGGGATTTTGTGGGCTCGTTTGCACCGTTGCCTGATCTGCATCCTTTAGTGAATCGGGCACTAAAAGAGCACAGTTAACGCATACAAAAAAAAAAAAAAAAGCAGGCGCAATTCATTCTTAGTGAATCAGCTCCTATTTGTGTTTACATGATTTTAGAGTGATAAAATTGGTTACTAACATTTTCTGTGTTAAGTTAACTTTGTTGCCATGATGGTGTAATGTCACCAAACCCTAAAATGACTGTAAAAATGACGATTTAAACAACTTTACATCTCAAATAATACATGGTGTTTAATTAATGTGAGTGCTTTACTAAAAAACATTTCTGCCTTCCAGAATTGTCCCCGTTCACTTCCATAGTAAGTGCCTCACTTTAACTTCGATTTTTGCTTTTTTTAAAGAAAAGGAGGGACGAGTCGAAATAATTTTTTGTGGTAATCAACATTATGCTGTCAATTAAGCGTAACTTGTATTAAACCCGGAATATTCCTTTAATGATGCTTATATACTTGTAAAACGTCCAAAAAATAGAATAAATAATAAGTGATACTGCGGCAGGAGAAATGTTAATATATAATAGCTTACCCAAAACGTTACATTTCTGCCATCATTTACTCTCCCTCGCAGTTCAAAATGAGTATGACATTTTTCATCTGTGAAACACAAGAATGAGGGATGAGAGGATCGTGATTGAGACTGTCAAACTCCAAAAGCACATAAAAGCAACATAAAAGTCGTCCATATCACTCATGTGCTATATTTAAATTCTTCTGAAGCCATGAGATGGTGTACTGGCCACAATTTAAGTGTTAATTCAACTCGTCCTCTCTTCAGCACAGTGATCATTGATCACAACTGATACCACATAAATATAAACACATTGGAGCAGCGTGCACAGGACGTTCACGCTGCAGTGCCAGGTGAAAGTATAAACAAGGCTTAAGGAGAAAAAGATTTGAGAATGGGGCAGTCTTCTGAGCCCCACACTTTGAAAACCACTGATATACATGAATATGTCCATAGAAAAACAGTGTACGCATGGCTCATAGAGTCCTATTGAAGCCGTGATTAGAACTCTGTATAAAATCAACAAAACCTACCACCCTACCCTAAACCTTTAACCTAAACCTAACCGATAGTTAAAAAAAAAAAAAAAGCAAATGTGAGATAAAAAAACGTAATTGCTGAAGCAACCACGTAATGTTATGGTGCTTCTATGACACTTTCATCTATACTATACTTATCAGACTATACAGTATATTTAAGTCTAAAGTGTGTCATATTTTAAAGTGAAATGTCTTTACCGTCATCTACAAACTTCATTGAATTTCACAGGTAAACATTAGAAAGTTACAGACATTCAAAAGCCTTGTGAGCGAAACTCCATGTGTGTCTACCAGCACCCATTTATGCTCATTAGAGGAAGGAAGTACAGAATTATTTTTAATATGAAATACTTGTGTTTGCCTGTACTGTACATCAACCACAGAAGGTCTTTTAGAGGAAGACGTACAGTACGCACCTGCAGCTCTGGCTAAATGTAGCCCTGTGGGGCACCTACAGTGAAGAAAAGCAAAATGCTTTGGGGCAAAGACAGAACACAAGAAGCTTACTGGAGAGTGGTAAGGATGCACATTACACTTGCGATCATGAATGCGTGCATCTGTCTTCTAGTGTTGTGACATATTTGCTTTGGAAGTGGTGATGAAGAACAGTGAATGATTGAGAAAATTGCACAACAGCATCTTCAATGGTGTTGATTTGATTTTTATACACCCGAAAATAGTCAAAGAAACCTCTTCTCCTGGATTTTGAGGACAAGGTCTTGCAGAAAATTCTTCCATCAGAAATAAATGTCGCACTGCAATGCACTGTAACACAATGTAAACACAGTAGAGAAAATGTAAAAATTTAGCATGATGACAAGTGGCAACTCAGCCTCATTATTTCTGAGGCTAAGCCGCAAATCAATCACTTAACCCAACATGTCAGAGGTTGCGTTAACCAAAAATTCTCTGTCATTTACCGATTTTTAAAACATTGATGGATAATTCCAAATGCTGTCCAACATTTTGACAAATAAAAAGAAACAAGACACTAATTTTAACCTAGTACGTCAGACTTCACTCTCGTAGGTATTAAGATGCGTTAAGATGCATATTAACTGCTAGCATCGCCAGTCATACCTTGTAACATGATTTGGATTTTGAGGAGAGGGTCTCTGATTTCATGAGTGCATACATAATCATTACATGTGTTAATGCATGATATTAAAGCGCAAAAAAGTATTATAACAACAAGAAAGCTCGACAAATGCGGTGCATGGATTCTGCCAATTATACTTGCATTTAATATAAGTGCAAACATTATATTTAGAGCAGAGTTGTCTGTTATTTTAGTGGAGTACCTGTAACTGAGCTTCAGATATGTGTGTGTGCTCCTCATCTGTGACACTTTATGTTGATATCAGGCACTAGGGTTGGGTAAAACTATCGATTTTCCGATGCATCGCGATCTTCATTTGAACGATCTCGGTGTTGATTCTTAAATCCCAAGATCGATCTTTCACTCTATGTGGCAAACCTCTATAATGCAAGTAAATCACTCGCATGTGCAACCAAATCTCACGCTACGCGACTAAAAATGTCTATGATTAGCCACTGGCTAGTAAATGTTCAGATTTCATTCACCAGTGATTGAGCAGTGTAGTGGAGAAGAAGTTATTAGCACAGAGGTCATGGGACACCTGAAGTTCAGGATAAGTGCAATAAATTAGTTCTCTAAACCACATCACTTACTAGCAACTCAAGCAGGTTTCCTTTTACTTATGGTAAAGGAGCCGGCTCTTCCGCAACAATCATGCACAGACAGGATGGACAAAAACATCTCAGGATTCAGTTCTAATAAAATACAGGTTAAGAAACAATGATTTTAGACTACTTTGGTATTGTTGAAATTCAATGGATCATCAAGAGCATAACTGAAATCGATGTGGCAGGAATGCATTCTCTTTGGCATAATAACCAGATCTTTAGGAATATAATGATTAATCATGACGTCAGTTCTTCATACAATTAAATCAGGGAGTGATTTTTTTCACCACAGGCCGATTGCACTTTCAAAGTTGCACGCTGAAATTGTTCCAGTTTTCCAATGGAGGCTTCTACTTAGATATGCTTTCTTCCCTAAGCAGAACGGAACATGTTTAGCAATTGTTTGAGCACTAAAAGGTGGAACGATACACATGAGAATGGTCATTTCCAGTCAGTTTACACAAAACTACAAGACAAAGGCATTAAAAGACAAGCTCTATGATGAATATTACAGTAAACATGCCTTAAACTACACTTAGCTGCGGTCTAATCATTAGAGCCTTATGTCTTCTGTGCAGGTACCATGATAGCGTTGTCTTGTCTGTGTATTATGCTGAATGCAAATTTCCTCCAAGCTCACAGTGGACCTGAGCCGTAATGGTTCTTTGACCTAGAAAAACAAGGAAGCCCCTTCTTGCTCCATGTCCTTAATGTTTGATGTTCTTTAAAAAACACCAGATCTTTGAAGTAAACTACTTTAATGAGTTTCATAAAAGTGATTCTGTTTTTCTGAGAATTTTCTTCAACCGGAAAAACGATTTAGGACAGCAGTTCTCAACCAGTCAATTCTGACTGGGTCACAGACAGGAGGAAAAAACTATGTTAAATAATGAAATGCAAACGTATAATTGAGCATAGGTAAGACAGCAAAATAAACAGCAAAAATAAAACTTTTGGTGTTAGTGCTAAAGGTTGAGCGTTAAATGAATTATGTTTTTTTTTTATGCAAATTTGTCTGTCACTTGGTATATGCCTATAATTACAGATGTAGAACAAAATAGAATGAAGACTACATTAAATCGTGTTCACTTGCACTGAGGATAAACATTGTTTGTGTCGACCACAATGTGTAAATTATTGTTGCAAAGAGCATGAAATCATTGAAACTATAAAGACATCTTTGTTGAGCTTTTAAAAAGAAAGCAACAGAAATATTAATGAATTCCATTGCTTTGGCACTGTGTTGGGTCACCACTTGATGTCAAATGCCAGAATACAAGATGGAACCTTGAACTTCTGTCTTTAAGATAATATTGCTTTTATCCACTGTTATGTCTTTTAGAGACTCTGTACAACACTTGCAAGCCTTGTCCTTTACATAAACAAGGCCATCACTAATTAAAAACCATTGAGTTTTGGGGAAGATGTCCAGACAAAGTTGCACCGAATTTGTATGCAGTGGTGATTTCATGTACCTTTTAATTCTCAGAGAAAAAGAATGTGCGTGATCTTTTAACAAAACCAGCTTGAAATGAATCCAGCTGAGGCCTTCCGCGTATTCAACCATTTGAGTGGCTTTACAGTGGCCGTGTGGAGGTTTTTAAAAGCACTACATGGTGAGTACATATATAATCACTTATAAAAACCAACCCTTCTCCTCCTCAAAAAGGCTGTGTGGGTGTGGAGAAAAGCTTAAAACACAGAGCTGCGTTGGCTGTGAAACAAAGTCTGTATTGCAGAGATGTGGCCCCTTCACCGGCAGCCCTGAGGGAAAGTAGCGATGGAGAGGCACATCCTGTCAACATGTAAGCCGTCTCCACTCTTTGTTTACACCGACCCGTTTAAAGCGTTCCAGGACGCGTGTGGCTGCCTCATCTGCATAATCTCTGTCAAGAGTGAAAAAGCTTCCCAAAAATAGGCAATGAGAGAGTCACAGGCTGGAACCAGAGCAGAGTGAAGGTCTTACTGGTCTATGAAGCAGAGGAGCACGAGAAAAAGTTGAAATTCAATCTCTGGCGGAGCATCTGAGCCATTTATGTAATGGTGACCCATTCCAGTTCCAGGAGTGTAGCCACCATAAAAAGCAAATATCTATTACAGAATTAAACCTTAAACATATTTGAGTGCAAATCAGTTCCTGTTTGTTTTACCTTACATTTAAATATAAATCTATATAGGTTTATGACGTGACACACATTTATTTATTTATTTTTGGCTGGATCTATTACATTTTCAAAAAATAAAATACATCTGAAGTATATTCCCATTCATATTTAAAAAAAAGAAAAATTGTACACTTTTTTTTAGTACACTCATGGCTGAATTTCATGTTCCTAGTCACCCAGACTAGGAACATGAAATTCAGCCATGACTTCCTTTTTCACATGGGTATAAATATGAGGTAACACACAGGTCAAATTCCCGTAGTCATCCATCACAATGGGTAAGACCAAAGAATAAAGTTAAGATGTGCAGCAAAAGGATGTTGGGCTTCACAAAATGGGAAGTGGCTGTAAGAAAATAGCTAAAGCATTGAAAATGCCCATTTCCACCATCAGAGCAATAAGTGAGAAGCTCCAATCAACTGGAGATGTTCTGAATCGGCCTGAAAGAGGACGTGTATCTATATTGTCTCCACGCACGGTGAGGATGGTTTGAGTGGCCCAAACATCTCCAAGGATCACAGCTGGAGAATTGCAGAATTTAGTTGGATCTTGAGGTCAGAAAATCTCCAAAAGTACAATCAGACATCACCTACATCACAACAAGTTGTTTGGGAGGGTTTCAAGAAATAATTTTCTGCTCTCATCCAACAACAAACTCAGGCGTCTTCAGTTTGCCAGGCACTACTGGAACATCGAATGGGACCAGGTTCTATGGTCAGATAAAACAAAAATAGAGCTTTTTGGCAGCAAACACCAGAGATGGGTTTGACGCACACAGAGAGGTAGCCATATGGAAAAGTACCCCATGCCCACGGTTAAATATGGTGGTGGATTATTAACGTTGTAGGGCTGTTTTTATGGCAGAGGTCCTGGATATCTTGTTCGGATACATGGCATCATGGACTCTATCTAATACCAACAGAAAAAAATCAAAATCTGACTGCCTCTGCTAGAAATCTTAAAATGGGCTGTGGTTGGATCTTCCAGCAGGACCATGATCCAAAACAAACATCAAAATCAACACAAAAAATGGTTCACTGGCTACAAAATCAAGATTCTGCCATGGCCATCCCAGTCCCCTGACCTGAACCCCATAGAAAACCAGTTGGGTGAACTGAAGAGGAGAGACCACCATCACGGACCTCTGAATTTGAAGGATCTGGAGAGATTCTGTATGGAGGAATGGTCTCAGTTCCCTTGCTAGGTGTTCTCCTACCTCATTTGGCATTATAAGAGAAGACTTAGAGCTGTTATCTTGGCAAAGGGAAGTTGCACAATGTATTGAGTAAAAGGGTGGCAATAATTGTGTCACACATATATCTGACAAAAATATTCGTTTTTTTTAAAAAAAAATAAAACTTGTGTTGTGTTTTCAATTGTTTGATATCCATTAGTGGATAGATTTTTGTGAATATTTTGAATTAAATATCAAAAGGATAAATAATAAAGACATATTTTCACAGCCTTCTTTGCTCATATTTACCAAGGGTGCCAATATGTTTGGCCACAACTGTGTATATACTGTATATATTTATTTACCCTGAAACATATTTTTGTAAACTTTTTTGAAATAAATGATGAAGTACACTCACATGTACTAAAGGTGCAAGGAAAAGTATTTTAATACCTTTTACTTGATGGTTACACCACTTGACATTTTCAAGTCATTAATTTGTATTAATTTTAGAAAATGCTATTGAAGTAAAAAAAAAAAAAAAGAAGAAGTTTGAAACCAACATGGCACAACGATTACAAAACTACGCATCGTCACAAATCTAATTGACATGTCCTATTTAAACTAGATTTTTATCAGATTTCTAATTTTTATCATCTTGGACAACCTTATTTGTTATTGACCTATACATTAATAAATAAATGTGAATTTATTTGTAATTTTTTTTGTAATCCCAAGTTTAATACTTTAAAGGAGTTTGTTCATATCCACCACTAAATAATGTTCTAATTTTATTCCATAATGAAAAAATATTCTATGGTTATCCTTAAACTATCTGTAAACTAATAATACATTTAAATTTAGACTTTGGTTTATGATTTAACCCTGCTATTCTGAGAAAGATTGGCCGCTTTACTGTTCGTGATCATTTTTGACCAGAAACAGAACAGCGTAAAATTTTTATTTTATATTTTTTAAAATAAAGAAATGGTAACATTTCTTCTTCCCTGAAGTACTGTAATAAAAATAAAATTATGCACTTTTTGGGGGAATTTTATGCTATTTAGATCTTATTTACATGTAAATTTCTCAATTTCACCATTCATTTTTATATATGCAAATAAGAAAATTCTGGTAATTTTACTACAGTAAAATCCCACACTTCTACAAGTTAAAACATGAAGAAAATATGAGAATCTGTCATAGGGCAGATTGCTGCCATCTGGTGAAAAAAATAATAATTACATGACTTGAAAATCATGTAATGACAATAATAGCCAGTAGATGGCTGCAGTTTTGATTTACATTTTAAGATTAGATTGAACATATCTCACATAATATAATATCAAATAATATAAATATCTGAAAATGGAAGGGGGAAAAAACAACAACTTGATGGAGCTGAATGAAGAAATGGGATGTCATTTGACCATACTAGATTTTAAATTTAAGTGCAATTTTTGTTGCATTTAACATACTGTAAAGCGGTGTTTACACTCACGATTTGTCACTGTACTGTAAAGGCGTTCTGAGTTTAGTTTCCAACTGTATCAGGGTCCCATGGGTTTCACTGTCTGCACTCCCACAGGTTGTCACCACATTGTGGCTTTGCATATTTGCATTAAGTAGGGCTCTGCTTAACTTTGTTGGACTGCCAACTGTCTTTGCAGCTCATGTTTCCTCAAAATGGCAACTCTTATCAATAATGACTGACTTCTGGTTGCTGCAAGCTGCATATCACCGTCAATGTGAACGCCACTGAAGGCCCATTGGTTGGAAGGGGTCTGATAAATGGCAACATAGGGGCGTGTATAAGTTTGATTCCTTGAATCATACATTGGATGACTTGATAATAGAGTACATTAAACAAGCTCAGCATTAGCTGTATTGAGGTGCTGCACTGTGCGCTAATTTTCTCTCTGCTATGGAGCCAGCAAGATGTCCAATATTAGCAGCTTTCTGTCACCGGGTCTCTCAGTAAGACAAATGTGTGAATATCTATGTGTGGGGGTCTGCGAGAACAAGGATTCTGATTTAAAATTACAATCTTCTATTCATGCTCTAGTATAGTCTTGATGACTGCTTGAAAATGCAATTACCCACTTGCAGATCGTAATTGCTTAGTCTTTCTCTGCTGGTCTGTAGCAGTTTGGCTGTGGAGGACCACAGGAAGTTCCGTCCTGACCCGCATGCTTGTTCCGAATCAAAACATGGCAGGCACTTGTGTCCCCCTCTTAGCATTCCGCCAGTGTTCCATAATAAACACTCTTCTGTGAGCTAAATACAATACAGGTGGGCTGGAACAAAATGGGCCAACATTCTTTTAAAAGTGTGTACTTCAACGCATTGTTGAGTAAATTGTAAAACCTTAGAATTTAAGGGAAACACAGTCTGTTTGAAAGTTGTTCTATGGGACTGGTGAAAATCCCAAAATTGCATGAATGACTTATCTGGCAGAGGGATTTGCCTGGGAACAGGTTTAAGCTAGCGCACCCTGTGCCAACACAAAAAGATGTTTTTTTGAGGGAATTTGGCTGGAAATATCAAAACACTGAAAGCAGAGAGTTCCCATGATTACCTGAATTTGGCAGGTCCCTTCTGTGGGAATCCTGTGTACTGTGTATCGGAGATACCCCTCAATACAAATTACACTCTGGCAGTCCTATAACACACAGCCATCTTATATCTGGCACACATTTGAACAAACCCACGACCATACACTGTAAAAAAATAAAATAAAAAATACTAAGCCAGCATAACAACAAAAAAATCTTAGTACCAGTTTCCCCATACTACGATTTAAAGTTAAACACTTTTTAATTAATGATTTGTTTCTTACACAAACGTATCGATTTGCTTCGGAAGACATTAATTGATCAACTGGAGTCGTGTGGATTTCTTTTATCCTGCCTAAATATGACTTTTGGACCGTCAAATAGCCAGCAGTCTAATGGCACCCATTCACTTGCATTGTATGGACATACAGCGCTAACGTGATCATATTATAAGTGGTCTTTACCTGTCTTAAGTAAAGTTACAAAATAAATATCTTCTTATAATCAGCCATAACATAAACGTGTAACATACAATACATTCAGACTTATATAATGGAAGTTATTTATAAAATAAATCTCCAAATAAGATGCACAAACATTAAAGTCAATTATAGAATCAGTTTTTATTTTTTGTTTACACCATAGAAGATTGGCTACATGTGTGATCAACATACATATTTTTTTTATTCTGATATATTTGAACCTTGTAGCTTTACAAGTGTTTTTCGCAATATCTCAAAATGTACATTGAATGTGTGTTATTTTGTATTTTGTGCATGTGTAATGTATATAACTTCCAGCATGACTTGTAATGTCTTATAACCACTTAAAAATATCTTATGGATGTTTATAAGACATTGATTTGTCACTTTACTTAAAGCATACCAATTATACATATTACAAATATATATAATACATTATAACTTCTGCATATGAAACTGGATGTTGCTTGAGTTATAATGCATTATACTCTAAGGTATAACTATGAATAGGCAAGTATTATAATGTATTATAACTGTAGTTACAATTATTTATTAGAGGTTATAACATTTTATAAGGTGTATTATGTGAAATTATTAATGCATTATGATACCTTTACAATGCATTATAAATACAGGCTTCATAGAAAGTGTTACAGAAATATCAGTGTTTTCGTTGAAACCTGTTTGGTTGTAAAGAGTAGTGTCTCTTGTTTCGTTTGATATGCCGCTTTACAAAATCTGTTCATTTTTTTGCACGTCAGCGCACTGATAAACATGATGTCCACATATGTGGACATTGGCACTACATTTCCTCAAAAGTAGAAAATACATGTTAGTTATTTTGGATAACTTTCTGTGGGTCATTTCGCTTCATTTTAATATATATTTTGTGTTTCATTTGATTATCTCTGTGCAATACAATTCTATTTATTAACATTAGTAAATGCATTCCTGTATATTCACTATGCATTTAGAATAAATTGGTTCATCCAAAAGCTGATAAATGTTGCTTTCAGAGGCTTTATATGGAGTTAGGATGAAAATAAGGTGCATTCCGAAATGTTATGAGACCAGTGCAGACAGACAGCACACTGGAGGTTAAGTCATTCACTAAATAGGGAGCAAGGGAGCATCCGAAGGCTTTCTATGCAGCTAAGTGCATTCACTCCTAAAATTTGATCAAAAGTTCAGTTTCAGTCTGCAGATGATGTTTGGATGACTCAACATGTTTGGCAGACATGGGACAATGATAATCAGTACATAGATTCAGAATTTTATTTTAACATGGTTGACATTTCAGACCATCACAGTCTAAAGAAAATGTAAGAGGTAATAAATTATAATCCTCCGTCTTATCAAAGTATCAGCAATTGCTTTGCATCCACATTGGAAATGGATCTGTGAGAGAATCAACAGGTTGTGTGTTTAAGGCTTTTCGCTGGTAGGGGGTTTGTGTTACCTTCTGTCAGCTGAAAATGAAAAGAGATTGCAGGCAGACCTTACACGCCACACTCTCTTATTGACACACACATATCAGTGCGATGAGAAGAAACGATCGGAAACCATTAAAGTACATTCGGGAAAAATGGCTTCACATCACTTGCCTGACCTTTGATGATAGAGAAACAATTGCACTTACCTCTCCAGAGAGGTCTGGGGAAGAAAGCAAGGTCAACTTTAATAACAGAATAACCTCAAATGAGAAATTCTCAAGAACGATATCACTGATGGACCTCATAAGGGAGATGGAGTTCAGTGCTCACGTCTTTTTCACAACAAACCTTTTCAGGAATAAACAAAACTGCAAGTTCTAATGGGTTATTCATTGAATGGTTTCTTTTTTCATGATCTACCTCTATCACAACATGAAATATCCCATCAAAATTGCATCTCCATTCTCGGTGATATCAAACAACGCATACTGAACATGCTGTAAGTCAAATCAAACCAGAGGACACGATGTACCCTTACTGAGTAATTCAGTCACCCCTCATTTCCGTCACAGCTTCCCTTTGTCGGGACTTATTTGAAGATGATTTCGCAAAGCCCTTTTTTTGAGCAGCTACCTTCTTTGATATTCCAGTTATTGCTGGTATAAAACTTTAGGAAGGTATATTTGGCGGTGTTTGCTAAGGCAAGCATCACAGTAAACCATTATTGCTCATACACACTGTGAGGGATTTCAACAAACCCTTATTAAACTTTGATATGTAACTTCAGACTATTTGTACTACAAACAAGAAATGATACACAATTATACTTAAATCATGCAGTATTTAATGGTGTTGGGAAACACTCAAGGGGAACAAAATATAATGTAACCAAAGGTTGGCTTAATAATCTTATTAATAATAGTATCTGGATATTTTAAATAAGCCTAACATTGAATATTACATATATGAATGTATTAATACTTATATAAAACAGTAGCCACTTTTAGTGTGTAAATCATACTCTAACTTTCACTATGTGAAAAGTTTTTTTTTTTTTTTGCCTTGTTTTATTCAGTTGGCATTAAAACCCCTTCAACCCTGCAGACCCATTGGCAGGTCCAAAAGGGGGCACTACGTCACGAAAAAGTTTATGCTAAAATGCTCATAAGTCAGGCATATGCGGTATCGTTTGAAAGCTCAGAATCTGAACTTTTCAGAGATAACCATCACTTCTGCATTTATGTTACATAAAATAACCAAATCAGGCTTGAAAAAATTTGTGTCGCAAATCATCTGGTAGAAATATTAATATCAAAATAAAAGTCTTTAAAATAGCACTTAAATAGACAAATCATATGTCAAATGAAATCTCTTATTCTCAAGAATGCGACTGTGCAGTATTTAGTTCCCCTAATACCACAGTTTAAAAGATTTCCAAAATAATCACAAAGTGAAATATTATATTTCTAAGACATAAAATACAAATGTCTCTTTTATGCTCCGGCAACTGCTGCTGTAAGCCCCAAATAGCTAAAAACTTTATATCTGCTTTTACTGTAGGCAGTTTTCTACATTTTTTTGCCATTTTTTACTTGTCTGTGAGCTTAATACTCCGATGTTATATCTTATATGTCCAGAACAAAATATGCGGCCCAGCAGGAAAAGAATGCAAAATTGTTTTGAAGATATTTGTTATTGAATATTGATGCTGATGCAAAGGGGAGGATCTGAGCTTTCTAATGACACCTAGTTTGAGCTTCTAGTCCACTCAGAGGCCGAGATATTCAATGAAACAATGGGGATGGTGCATGAACTGAAAATTAGACTGAATGTCTATGGACAAGCACATCTGTGAGGGCTAAAATGCGTTAGAGCACCTCCTACATATCAGATCAACATTTTGTGATGGAAGGTGATAGAGGAAAGATTTTTTTTTTTTTTTACTTGCTGCCATCTAGTGGAATAAAATACGACTATTTGGAAGGAGACAGGGTGAACAGAACCAGAATAACATGCTTATAAAATCAGAATAAAAAAAAAATATGTTCTATTTATCATAAGATTGTAAACGTATACAATATTATTTATGAATAATTTGAGTCTTTTTATTTTTTATTTTGGTGGGTTTCTGAAAAAAATAAATAAAAATAGACCAATTTTTGGCAATTAATTGAATTGTGAGCTTTTAAATTTGAAACGAATCTTGCACAGGTCAAAAAGAGGAATAAAGAATAAGATGCTAATTTCCCCAAAACTCAGAATACTAGAATACTACTAAAATTTGCCACATCACTGTCATATCTATGACGACAACTTTCTGGATTTTGTACAGTATTTGTGCATGTGCACATAAATGCATATTATGAAATAATAAAAACAGAAAGTCCTGTATGACTTCCAAGGCCTAATGATTCATGTTGATTAATCTGCAATTAGAAAGTCACACACTAAGAGTTACATACATTTTCACTTGTTTGGAAATCCTGGAAATCCACAGGAGGCTAATTAGCGATTGCAATAATCATTAGCCTAGTGCTTGTTATGACTTCAGACTGGGCCCAAGGTGCATCGAAATGCAGGTGGTGCTTTGACTTTGAAAATTCTTTTCAGTCCGAAGTTCGTGGCTTCCTGTTGCACAGGGAGCCTGAGACTGGGTTTGTTTGGGCTAACCTGGGGTGACATGAAGGTCATGTAATCAGCAAGGAAAAAAGGAGATCTCAGATAATTACTCAGCTCTAATTACAGTAGCTCGCTTCCAAGAAGGGTGGACTACTGAGTCTCGCTGTGTAATTTCAAGGCCTCGGTTTGAAACTTATTAAGAAAAATATGTCAGTGTATTTAATGACTTCTGAAGCACAGTTATTTGTGCGGTCAAGACATAAAAGATGACCTTTAGACTAGCAGTCAGTTTTAAATATCTTGCTTCAGGTAAGTCTGTGTATGCTAATGCTATCGAAGGTTTTCATGAAGAAGGTAGTTGCAAGTGATCAGATAACAAAGGTAGAATAAAGTCTGAATGTTGCTGTTTGGGAAATTAGCCTTGAACAATAGTAATATCTTGATGAAGATTAGAACGGATGATACAATTATCATGTTTACAGTTATCACAACCCATTTTAATTAATGAAATTACAGCATCTTTTACTTTCTTAAAAGTAGTGGCGAGCTGAACATTTCAAATCATCCTGTAAAACAAACTATAATGATTTGAAAAGTGAACAAAACGAATATTCAATTTAGAAAAATATTTCAGAATTCAGGGTAATGAATGTACCTAAGATCTAACAATAGGAGTTCTTTTGCTAACGTCCTGAAAATGACATCAAAGTCTTCTTTTTTTAGGGGATGACAGTAAAGACGTACAAATTCAATGCAGTTTTTTTTTTTTTTTTTTTTTAAGAAGGCTAATAATCAAGTATTAAGGGACGTTTTTGATGTTGCCCTGGTTGTGGAGTCCTTCGCCGTCACTGCAGGAAGAGGATTTGTTTGGCCTGCTTGTGGAGATACAAGTTTTTTAAAAGCACTGAGATTGAGATTCTCTCCACATACAAACAATCCTCTTAACTGTCCAATTCAGAGTGGTAATAGCATCTTGTGAACATGGAAATCTTTGACGCTGGTGGATATCTCATGCTTTTCACTACCTCTGGCTGAATTACTTTAAAGCATCTTGCAGAAAGTTATACTGGCTGATATTGCAATCATTCAACATTGTATAAATATAGATTACATGCCAATAACTTTTGTCACAGACACATATAGCAAATGCACTAAGCAGAAGGCAGAATTAATTTGACAAATAAAAGGCTGTGAAGGATATAAGTACAGTACATTCAATGCGTTACATTACATTTACATTTATGCATTTGGCAGACACTTTTATCCAAAGTGACTTACAGTGCCCTTATTACAGGGACAATCCCCCTGGAGCAACCTGGAGTTAAGTGCCTTGCTCAAGGACACAATGGTGGTGGCTGTGGGGATCAAACCAACTACCTACTGCTTACCAGTTCAGTGCTTTAGTCCACTACGCCAACACCACTCCACATTAACCATAGTGTTAAAACTATAAACATTTGGAAAAAGACACCGAATTCGCGTTCTTGAAAAAAAGACTGGTGTAATTTGTCGTTACTGAAATATGTCATTTTAAATATTTGAAAATATTTGGTAGAAATTCAGGTTTTTAAATTCAGGTTTTTTATTATTCAAATCGTGGATTTGAGATTGTAAAGTTTTAGATCTCAGTGCATGCTGCTAAATTCGGGTTGGAAAAATTCAAGCTGCAAAATTGCTCTTTCATGCATTCCCGGCTGTCATCCTCGAATTTTACAACTTGAGTTTCCCAACCTGAATTTAGAAGCCTGAATATTAAGACATGAATATTCAAGTCTGTATATTCAAGACCATTCAGAGTTTGCATTTTTCCATATAACATTATATTCTTTACTCCACTGATGGTTAGGTTTGGGTTGGGTTGGGGGGGGGGGGGGGGGGGTTGGCGCTAGTTTATAAAATATGCATTAGTTTACTGTAGCCAAAGGGGAACTGGCCCCCACAGTGAGCCTGGACTTTTGTGTTCCTTGCCACAGTCGCCTTACTTTGCTCACTGGGGGTCTAAATACAATTATTATTTACTTATTATTTTTTTTAAAGCACAATTTACAATCATGTTTTTTATTAAACCGCACTATTATAACACATTACTATATTACAGATTATTTTTCTGTTAAACCATAATTTTCTGTAAAGCTGCTTTGAAATGATGTGTGTGGTGAAAAACGCTATACAAATAAAAATGACTTGATTGTATTGCATTCTATACAGCGAAAAACAACTTCACAAATCGCTTCTGGCACCCCTCTGTGGACATTACACCCAGAAAATGGAGCTCACACATGCCCATACGTCCAACAACACTTACCGCTTTGGCCACTGGGGGGAAGTGTTTGGAATTCGGTAAGCACAGAACAATTTTAGCTAAAGAAAAGTCAACCTACTGTTTCTAATTTCACAACTCAAAATTCTAGGTGAATTCAAACAATTTTTTTCAAATATTTAAAGTTATCTGAAATGTTTCAATAACATCAAATTACTCTTATGATTCATGATCAGATTTAAGCTCTGATATTAATTTGACGCCATATATCCCCCACAGCCTCATTTTAATTTCCATCAAATTAAATGCCGTCTACCCTAAGGTCCACTGAAAGCACAAAATTGCCTAAACACAGCATTACTCAACAATGCTCACAATGCTTGATAAACTGTGTAATTTCTGCACCAATAGTGGCAGTGTCGGTAGAACTACTGGCTTGTCAATACAACAGAAGATGGGGAGGGTTTGAAACTTGTTTGAAAACTTTTATTATTTGTAGGATTTCAGTATGGTGCCGATAGTGGTGCTGAAATTACTTCACTTTAAATAAACTACCTGATCTTTGTACCAAGCTGACTAAGACAGAAACCATAGTGGTATTAACATAGTGCAATTTCGTTATGCTTAACAGCTAGATGAGTCAAACCCCTGGGCTAAAATCGCTCGCGATCAACAGTAAACATTGGCAGCTCTTGCTCTCCACTGGCATTCGATCAATGTTTTTGATTCTGTTTGTGAATACTGTGTATAGACTATGACACAGAATGGAAATGAGGGGCTGCTGCTAATTTATATGCGTTAAGTCTTCAGAGAGCCCGGCAATTAGCAGATTTCATCCAAAACACTGCACAGTGAAATTGAGTTTTAAGGCCAAAAGAAGAGTTTTGGCAGCGTTTAATGTTTCTTACTAACCCAAGTGTGGTCTCCAAGGGGCCGAAACTTAGTGTTGAGTCAAGGGTTTGTGATCATATAATATAAAGAGGAGAGGTTGAAACCTGGCATGCACAAGTGTGGCAACACACATCAGAAAATGCACCATTTATTGAAGCTTTATGATAAAGAGCCTCAAAAAAGTCGTGAACAAGTGTAAATGTCAACATCATATATGTCTAAAGGACTGAATTCTTTCAAAACATGAGGTTATTGATCCAATTGTCTGTCTGCTATTTTATTGCAACCGTTACTCCTGGTCAGAGGTTTATGGAAATATTTAGGTTGTATGTAAAGTTTCACCTAAGTTTAATTGTGCAACGCACAAACATTTAGTTCTGCGTAAGTCGAAACTTGTAAGTTACACCAGTTTGGTGCATACGACCCCCGAATATTAAAGGCCAGTTAGAAACCACTTACAACATTCCAGTAACTGAATAGCAAAGCTCTACTAACCACTCAGAAAACCTTAGCAACCGAACAGTTATTTTTATTTGATCACAAGTAATTAAGCAAAATATATGAATTTAACATGCTCCCATGTGATTAACTTTTTTCAGCAAAATAAAGTGGTACCCTTTTTTAATGTAGCTTTTATCTACACTGATTGTGACTACAAAAAATTATACTAGTAAAGAGTATTTTTTGTTTGATGAAATGCACTTCTAATTGACTGTAAATCATGGACCACCACTACCGGTTGCCCACTGAAGCTAAGCAGGGTTGAGCCTGGTCAGTACCTGGATGGGAGACCTCCTGGGAAAAACTAAGGTTGCTGCTGGTAGAGATATTAGGGAGTCCAGCAGGGGGTGCTCACCCTGCAGTCTGTGTGGGTCCTAATGCCCCAGTATATTGATGGGGACATCATACTGTAAAAAGGCACCGTCCTTCAGATGAGACGTTAAACTGAGGTCCTGACTCTCTGTGGTCATTAAACAACCCAGGGCACTTCTTGTGATGAGTAGGGGGTGTAACCCTGGTGTCCTGGCCAAATTCCCCCCATTGGCCCTTATCAATCATGGCTTCCTAATAATCCCCATCCATTAATTGGCTTTATCACTCCACTCTCTCCTCTCCACCAATAGCTGGTGTGTGGTGAGCGTACTGGCGCACAGTGGCTGCTGTCACATCATCCAGGTGGATGCTGCACACTGGTGGTGGTCGAGGAGAGTCCCGTTCACTGTGTAAAGCACTTTGAGTGTAGTGTCAGAAAAGCGCTATGTAAATGTAACGTTCATTCATTCATTCTTTCATTCACTAAAGCACCCCATATACTCTAAACTGCTAGCATTCCTGTTACGATCCTCTTCTCGCTGTTGTGGCACTTCTGTCAAATGTGCATTCATCAAGGTGCAGTTAGTGACAGATTTATGTTCAGGCATCTGTCTCACACTGATCTCAATGAATGTACTTCTCTTTCTGATGGATGCTGAGACAGAAGGGAATTAATTAGACTGCCACGCTGAAGCTCCAGTCGTTCAATAGCTGCTCCTAAAAGTGCCATTTCTTTCAATAATCAGCGTTGCATTCAGGGAGAAGGTCATCCGCAGGTGGGATGGATGTCATCACATTACAGTAGCATGGAGATGAGCAGAAAGTGTGTGCTTGGAGAAAGGTAATTTGTGGAGTGTCTTATTTGAGAATCAAATGGCACACTGACTTGCAAGGCCTGTAACATAGCCTACTTTACACAAGTTCATGAAAGCAAATGCTTTCAGCTAGGCAAGCTCGAATTTATGCAATGTTGCAGTCCGAAACATGGCAGAAATGCATAATATTATTAATAATGTAATAAAAATAAATGTGCAGTTCATAATGTAGCATGATGTAGCATGACCCTGTGCATTCTCAGCACTGGCGCAAGGAGCGGGCATTAGCGTGAAGCGGTCAGTTTTTATTCTAGGTCAACTATTGTCATGGTGGAGCAATGCAAATTTTGTAGAGCAAGTTAGTTAAAGTTTAAGATGTCGTCATGTTTGCGACTAGCTACCTGAATAATAACACATCCGATTTAATGACGCTTGAGTATTAAGGTTTGTTACCGCCGCAGTAGCACAATAACACATGTAATATTCTGCTACATTCTGTTGTTTCCCAAAAGCCATGTTTACATAAATGTGTCTTTATGAATGAAGTGCTCTTAATGGTTTAAAAACATTTTTATAATTACATTTTTGGTGTCATACACAAGATAGATAAACCCTGGCTCATTTCACTCTCATCAAGCAATCTTTGCAATCAACGATTTACATTTTTTTCAATGAATGATAAGCACTAGTTACACAGCTGACATATGTTTACTTCCATTATCATTACAAAGTTCACAATAAGACAAAAATTCACTGTGCGATTTACAAAAAAATAAACATTTATATGCACCTACATTGACCTGATTTCTTTGTATATGTCTCATCTTCCCAGTACACCACAGGCGCAATATTCATTAGCGAGTCATAATGTGCTTTTATGGGGTCGTTTTTTCCAGTGATTTTAATTTGCAGTATACAATAGCAAGTGGAGGGCCATTGTGGAGCTTATTCAGTGGAGCTTATTCATACATTATTATATGTGTTTTTTTCAGTGTTTTTTTGGGCAAGCCTGATTAGTGCACAATGCTTAACACAGCACAGATAAAAGCCCACCTGCACAGCGTTCCCACAGGTACTTCCAAAAAAAAAAAACTTCTCGGGCAAAAAGGGAAGTGCCAACCATGAACAGAACTACCAACTCCAGATATAACTTATAATCAGTCAGGCAACCTGGAACAAATTAAATCAAACCGCTTTTAAAGAAATAGTCCACCCAAATAAGACAAAAAAATAAAATGTCCTAATGAGAGAAGCTCATTGACAGTGGCTGACATATTATTTAGGGATGCACCAATATGAAAATATTTGGCCTATACCGATACCGAATTTTACAAAAAAACTATAGGCCGATAATGATACCGATATTTTTCAACTTACCTTATTTTGACATCAGATCACAGTTTTACTTAGGAATTCTTACAAAATTAATAAAGAGCTATAAAAGAATAATAAATCATTTCCATTGAACATTGTTTGGATCTGTTGAATAGATGACAGGACAAAATTTAAAAAGGGCCTTTTAAGGTTTAGTAATCACACAACGGCATATTGCGATTTCAATCTTAATTCAATCAATCTGCAGCATTAATGGATCCGTCCATTTATGCCGTTCTTTTTTCTGCAATACCGTCAGAACTAGAAAGAATTAAGATGAAATATTACATGTTCTTAGTAGTGCTAACCCTTCTACATATTGATGCTATTATTTCTGGATTCTGCACTTGAATTCGGGGCGGGTTTACGATTTCGGAGGCCCCAAGCAACTGACCAACCCGGGGCCCCATTTCGAAATTGTTTGCTTAAAAAATTACATACAATTTATTTTAAATCATAATTTTAAATTCATCACATCAGCCGTTGTAGCCAAGTACATTCAAAATGTTTAATGAAATTAAAATCTAGTTAAAGATCATTAATGCATGTTTTCTAGTTTTCCCACAATACAGTGATAAAAAAGCAATATTTACCTACATATTTTTTTTTAGTGAACAGGGTGTGCAAAACCTACAACTTCACCCAGAAACATTTTGGAATTCAGTTGTTATTTATTATTATTATAACCCAACAATTATCCATTGTTGTCCAGTTTGTCATTATACAGTAATATGATACAGTATTATTATTACTATTACTTTGAGGAATTGTTGTATTCAATAGTAATATATTCCTGTCTTATTTACTTTACTTTCACCTGGATCTTATATTCTGACGCTGCAGTGTATTGTTGCAAAAGGCTGTATTTTATGTAAGCATCGTAGGCAACATTCGTAACAGTATTTTAACAGTAAACATACAAGGCACGGCGGCCCGTCAGTACACAAGAACAGAAGGAAAAAAAACGTTGCTGTTTATCAAGCGCTGAAACTTTGGTTGGTGCAGAACAATCTGGAATAATGTTAAACACTGTAGCAATCACCTCAACCTGAACTGGTTCAGAACGTTAAATATTTGTGACACATATGCTAAAAACAATCTAGACGCAGTGCAACAAATGAAACAGACCACAAGTGTCTTGACATGTGTTTTTGAGACCTGAAGTATTTTTTTTACATGACACAGTGCCTAAAAATGTGCCAGTCCTGCATGAGACACCGAAGAAACAGCAAGACGCGAAGCAGCAGTCAAGGACGTTCATCCAGCGCATTTACATAGGAAAACAATGAAAAACAGAGCAGTCGCACGCAAAAACACGCTCGGTGTGAACGGCCCCTTACTCATCCGTTCACGCGTATCTGTGAGTGGTAGCACGTGGGCGAAACAAGTTCGAAAGGCCTGTCAATTGCGTGGTTTGCATGATTGTTAAAACCGCTACTGTTGAATTCACAGAGTTTTTACAAAGGGTGTTACTAATTAATTATAAATAAACCATCGGTTTTTCATATCAGCATTTTCATGCTTATTACCGATATGCTGATGGTTTTAATTTGGTCAACAATTGGCTGATAAATATCAGCAGCCGATTCATCAATGCATCCCTAATATTAATGTGAGAACAAACCTGTCACTCTAGATTTTCTCACCAAAACCTACCATATGCCTTCAAAAGACTTTTAACGTACTACACTAGTCACTTGGGCTAATTTTATGATATTTTGGGGTCCTTTTTAAGCTTTAAAGTGAGTCACTATCAACTTTCGTTGTACGGAATAGATGGACCAGGATGTTTCTTCATATTTTTCCTTTTGTGCATAAGAAAGAAAATCATACAGGTTTGGAACGAAATAAGGGTGAGTAAATTATGACAGAATTGTCCTTTTTGGTTGAACTGTTCCTTTAAATGCGAAAGGTCTCTGAATGTGTAAATAAAGATGATTAAGCACTGTTAATTTCCATATTGCGAAATAGTTCAAGATTCACATATAGCCAGAAGAATCAAGGGATGATAAAACATATTTTTGTTCTTAAAATTTTTGTGAAGGAATCAGAATAAAATTTCTATAGCGGTTTACCAGGCATCCGGCACATTAGCCTACTGTGGCACTATCATTTGTTATTTTTGCAGCTCAGACGTCAGTAAATTACTCCTGTGCTTGGGCTCTGTCTGATTGGCAGTTTAAGGAAAGTCAGCACTCCATTAGGCTCACAATAGAGACAATTCTCACTGTTTTGATAATAAAAAAACTTTTAAAAAAACGTAAAAAATAAACTCACTTCTTGGGCAATAAAATGTTCTTTTCGCATTTCTCGCCCACTCAAAGAAGTGTCTGCTCTTTTTCTGCCTGGCACAGAAGAATTCATCTAGCTCACAGCTTTATAATATTTCCATATCATAGCACATTGTTTGCTTTCTTTTTGGACAGACGGAAATTCTGATCATAAAGTGTACACACATTTTCCGTTATTTGACTGCTGCATCATTATTTGATTTAATTTGTTCCACACACAGTCTATTATTGAGGCATTATTAAATTTTAATTTACACACCACTGAATGGCATGCAAAAACTATATGATACCGTAACTGGACGCATTACATGTCAGTCAAATGCTTTAAAACCATCTACCAAAATGTTCTTGTGCTTGTATACAGTCATCTGTCAAGTGGCATATAGTATGTTTCCATGCACAGCTATTACTCTGCCACTGAATGGTGCAACAACCACTCTTCAAAAAGAGTTTTCATACAAGACCCAATGGTAATAGTTGTCAAATTGCTCATGATGGTTCTGAGAGTTTAATCTGGTAAGCTTCAAGCAGACATCAAGGTATTGGTGGGTGTTATTTTTCTTGTGAACTAAATTAATATCCTTTAAAGCCGTGAACGGAGAGCTCTATTAAGATTACAAAAAATCTCATTGAAGTAATCAAGGATTCAACCTGAAAAGAAAATTAATTGGTCACCATCACAATACAATTCTTCTTTTATTTTTCAAAAGCCATAGCTTGCACCTGTTGTGTTGGGAGATTGCTGTTTTTATGGCACCAATAAAACAACGAATTGAAGTGTTTAATTTACAACGTTAAGTGTTCCCAGCCAGTGAGTTGTAAATATGTGGGTGTTCTGTACTGGCTGGGCTTATGCATAGTTCAATACAATGTGAAATTGAGTGGATAACTAATCCTGTTATTCATAAAAAACAAACAAACAAACATAAAAAAACATTAACATCAAAAGTTCAATGCATCAGAAAATATTGCAAAATTATTTTCTAATTTTCCCTCATTTAAGGCTGGGAGATATTTCATTACCTTTATAAATAACTGACAGTTTCCTGCTTTACATGCAAAATAAAAATGTTCTTAAGAATAATGTTTCTAAAGCATGGACGATGAATGGAGTATCATTAAGTGCAGTTGCCATGAACCCAATCTGCCCTAACTTGCAGAAGTGAACCACTACTGATGCTGTATAATTTGCACCTTTGCATCCTCGCAGTCACTTTAATTAAAGTATAATCATATATAGCATTTCTCATAGCTGCTTGAAAAAAGTATATTTACTATAGAAATTTAAAAGACTTTTCCATGATCAGATCAATTATTAATTTCTGTGACTTAACTAGGCCTGGTTGGCAATGGGCCACTCTTCTATCCACAAAAACCCTGTGTTATGATGTTAGCTTAGATTTGGATAGTAACTTTTAGCAGCCAAGCATATTTGGCATTACACAAACATGCAATAAGTGAATCTAGAGAGCTGTATATATAATGTGCGAGGCTGCTTTGAGTACATGTAATACACTAGAGCAGAGGTGCCCAAACTTTTTCCTATGAAGGGCCAAAAATCAGACTTGACTGAGGGCAGTGGGCCAAAAGTAAACACTGCATATATCAAACTGTATTATTTTAAAATTAAATATGAATACTGCAATACACACAGAACTCTAAAATTAAAATCAAGCTTCCTATACTTGCACAATGCACATAATTGATTTCAATATAATTTGTATGTATGTTGTGTCTCTTTCTCATTTGTGAGTCACTTTGAATGAAATGTCTGCTAAAAATGTAAGTGTCTCTTAAAACATGGTTTGTGTCTTTAAGAACAGTGCATCTCCTCACAGTGAACACATGGTAGTTCTGTGCAGTTTTGGAGGGATGAAGAGTCCACCTAAATACCTGTTATTTCTTGGCACTGCTTCAGTTCCCGCTCCGTTCTAAACCAGCTAGATTCAGTCTGGTGGTACTGACAGCCCACCTCCGACTTTGGAGCTGGTCAATCATAGTGAAGATTTTGGGGTGGCACCTGGGATGGCTACTGGAGCGAACTTTCAGACAGCACTTATTTAAAGGTCATTGAAGTACGCATATACATTTTTAAAAATTAAATTACTTATACTCTATATCAGCAATAGTTTTTGTAATGCAATAATAAAACAAAAAATGTTTAAACAAAAAGATTAATTAAAAAACGAAGAGCTGCATCAAAGCCATATATATATACACTATATTGCCAAAAGTATTCGCTCACCCATCCAAATTATTGAATTCAGGTGTTCCAATCACTTCCATGGCCACAGGTGTATAAAATGAAGCACCTAGACATGCAGACTGCTTCTACAAGCATTTGTGAAAGAATGGGCCACTCTCAGGAGCTCAGTGAATTCCAGCATGGTACTGTGATAGGATGCCACCTGTGCAACAAGTCCAGTCGTGAAATTTCCTCGCTACTAAATATTCCACAGTCAACTGTCAGTGGTATTATAACAAAGTGGAAGCGATTGGGAATGACAGCAACTCAGCCACGAAGTGGTAGGCCACGTAAAATAACAGAGCAGGGTCAGTGGATGCTGAGGCGCATAGTGCGCAGAGGTCGCCAACTTTACGCAGAGTCAGTCGCTACAGACCTCCAAAGTTCATGTGGCCTTCAGATTAGCTCAAGAACAGTGCGTAGAGAACTTCATGGAATGGGTTTCCATGGCCGAGCAGCTGCATCCAAGCCATACATCACCAAGTGCAATGCAAAGCGTCGGATGCAGTGGTGTAAAGCACGCCGCCACTGGACTCTAGAGCAGTGGAGACACATTCTCTTGAGTGACGAATCACGCTTCTCCATCTGGCAATCTGATGGACGAGTCTGGGTTTGGCGGTTGCCAGGAGAACGGTACTTGTCTGACTGCATTGTGCCAACTGTGAAGTTTGGTGGAGGGGGGATTATGGTGTGGGGTTGTTTTTCAGGAGCTGGGCTTGGCCCCTTAGTTCCAGTGAAAGGAACTCTGAATGCTTCAGCATACCAAGAGATTTTGGACAATTCCATGCTCCCAACTTTGTGGGAACAGTTTGGGGATGGCCCCTTCCTGTTCCAACATGACTGCGCACCAGTGCACAAAGCAAGGTCCATAAAGACATGGATGAGCGAGTTTGGTGTGGAAGAACTTGACTGGCCTGCACAGAGTCCTGACCTCAACCCGATAGAGCACCTTTGGGATGAATTAGAGCGAAGACTGTGAGCCAGGCCTTCTCGTCCAACATCAGTGTCTGACCTCACAAATGCGCTTCTGGAAGAATGGTCAAAAATTCCCATAAACACACTCCTAAACCTTGTGGAAAGCCTTCCCAAAAGAGTTGAAGCTGTTATAGCTGCAAAGGGTTGGCCGACGTCATATTAAACCCTATGGATTAAGAATGGGATGTCACTTAAGTTCATATGCGTCTAAAGGCAGATGAGCGAATACTTTTGGCAATATAGTGTATATATATATATATATATATATATATATATATATATATATATATATATATATATGTATTTGGTGCAGCGCATTGATGCAGCTCTCTCTCTCTCTCTCTCTCTCTCTCTCTCATATATATATATACAGTTGTGCTCAAAATTTGCATACCCTTGGAGAATTGGTAATATATGTACCATTTTTAAACAAAACATGAGTGAGCAGGCAAAAGACATTTCTTTTATTTCTTATGGGATTCATATTCAGCTGTAGGTTATAACAGAATGGCACAATCATAAAACAAAACATGGCAACAATGAAAAAAATGAAATTACCCCTGTTCAAAATTCTGCATACCCTTAGTTCTTAATACTGTGTATTGCCTCCTTTAGCATCAATGACAGTGTGCAGTCTTTTGTAATAGATGTCTAGGAGGCCCCAAATTCTTGCAGGTGGTATAGCTGCCCATTCGTCTTGGCAAAATGCCTCCACGTCATGCAAAGTCTTTGGTCGTGTTGCATGAACCGCACGTTTGAGATCTCCCCAGAGTGGCTCGATGATATTAAGGTCAGGAGACTGTGATGGCCACTCCAGAACCTTCACCTTTTTCCGCTGTAACCACTGGAGGGTCAACTTGGCCTTGTGCTTAGGGTCATTGTCGTGCTGGAAAGTCCAAGAGCGTCCCATGCGCAGCTTTCGTGCAGAAGAATGCAAATTGTCTGCCAGTATTTTCTGATAACATGCTGCATTCATCTTGCCATCAATTTTCACAAGATTCCCTGTGCCTTTAGAGCTCACACACCCCCAAAACATCAGTGAGCCACCACCATGCTTCACAGTGGGGATGGTATTCTTTTCACTATAGGCCTTGTTGACCCCTCTCCAAACATAGCGCTTATGGTTGTGACCATTAAGCTCTATTTTGGTCTTGTCACTCCAAATTGCAGTGTGCCAGAAGCTGTGAGGCGTGTCAAGGTGTTGTCAGGCATATTGTAACCGGGCTTTTTTGTGGCATTGGTGCAGTAAAGGCTTCTTTCTGGCAACTTGACCATGCATCTCATTTTTGTTCAAGTATCGTCATATTGTGCTCCTTGAAACAACCACACCGTCTTTTTCCAGAGCAGCCTGTATTTCTCCTGAGGTTACCTGTGGGTTTTTCTTTGTATCCTGAACAATTCTTCTGGCAGTTGTGGCTGAAATCTTTCTTGGTCTACCTGACCTTGGCTTGGTATCAAGAGATCCCAGAATTTTCCACTTCTTAATAAGTGATTGAACAGTACTGACTGGCATTTTCAAGGCATTGGATATCTTTTTATATCCTTTTCCATCTTTATAAAGTTCCATTACCTTGTTACGCAGGTCTTTTGACAATACTTTTCTGCTCCACATGGCTCAGTATCTAGCCTGCTCAGTGCATCCACGTGAGAGCTAAGAAACTCATTGACTATTTATACACAGACACTAATTGCAATTTAAAAAGCCACAGGTGTGGGAAATTAACCTTTAATTGCCATTTAAACCTGTGTGTGTCACCTTGTGTGTCTGTAACAAGGCCAAACATTCAAGGGTATGTAAACTTTTGATCAGGGCCATTTGGGTGATTTCTGTTATCATTATGATTTAAAAAGGAACCAAACAACTTTGTGATAATAAATGGCTTCATATGATCACTATCCTTAAACAAAAGACAGTTTTCTTGCATGATCAGTCATATTTTCAAAATCAATGCCAAAATTTCACAATTTCTGCCAGGGTATGCAAACTTTTGAGCACAACTGTATATACACTTGTGGCCAAAAGTTTGGAATAATGTACAGATTTTGCTCTTATGGAAAGAAATTGGTACTTTTATTCACCGAAGTGGCATTTAACTGATCACAGTGTATAGTCAAGACATTAATAACATGAAAAATTACTATAACAATTTGAAAAAAAAGGTTCAGAACTTCTTAAACTACTTCAAAGAGTTCTCATCAAAAAATCCTCCATGTGCAGCAATGACAGCTTTGCAGATCCTTCAAAATCAAATCAAATCAAATCAAATCACTTTATTGTCACACAGCCATATACACAAGTGCAGTGGTGTGTGAAATTATTGGGTGCAGTTCCGATCATCATAGCAGTCGTGACAGTGATGAGACATATACCAATTTACAATAACATCAAGTTAACACAGCACAATTTAAACATCTGATATACACATAATTACACTCAACAATATACAAATAATAACATACACTGTACAGTATACAATGCGCACTATATAGATACACATTATTCAATAAAAATAAAAAATACAAATATATAAAAAAGTATATATAGTAGTAAATATAGAATGTACAGTATTGTACTGTATTGACATTCAGGCTGTCGGTTGATAGTCAGTTGTTAAGAGAGAATATAATATAATAATAATATAATTTATGACAGTCCGGTGTGAGACATAAGAGTAAGGGTAATAAAGTAAGGGTAATAAAGTGCAAGTGCTGATGTATTTGATCGTGGGAGATCAAGAGTTCAGAAGTCTGATTGCTTGGGGGAAGAAGCTGTCATGGAGTCGGCTGGTGCGGGTCCTGATGCTGTGATGCCGCCTACCTGATGGTAGCAGTGAGAACAGCCCATGGCTCGGGTGGCTGGAGTCTCTGATGATCCTCCGAGCTTTTTTCACACACCGCCTTGTATATATTTCCTGGAGGGAGGGAAGCTCACCTCCGATGATGTGTCTGGCAGTTCGCACCACCCTTTGCAGTGCTTAGCGGTTGTGGGCGGTGCTATTGCCGTACCAGGCGGAGATGCAGCCAGTCAGGATGCTCTCTACAGTGCAGGTGTAGAACCGTGTGAGGATGTGGCGGTTCATTCCAAACTTCCTCAGCCATCTCAGGAAGAAAAGGCGCTGATGAGCCTTCTTCACAATGACTTCAGTGTGGATGGACCATGTGAGTTCCTCAGTGATTTGGACACCCAAGAACTTGAAGCTACTGACTCTCTCCACTGGTGCTCCATTGATGGTGATGGGACTGTGTTCTCTGTCTTTTCTTCTGAAGTCCACCACAAGTTCCTTTGTCTTACTGACGTTGAGGGAGAGGTTGTGCTCCTGACACCAGTGTGTCAGAGTGTGCACCTCCTCTCTGTAGGCTGTTTCATCATTGTCAGTGATCAGACCTACCACCGTCGTATCATCAGCAAACTTAATGATGGCATTGGAGCTGTGTGTTGCCACATAGTCATGTGTGTACAAGGAATACAGTAGTGGGCTGAGAACACAGCCCTGTGGGGCTCCAGTGTTGAGGGTCAGTGATGAGGAGATGTTGCTGCCACCTGGCGTCTGCTTGACAGGAAGTCCAGGATCCAGCTGCCCAGCTGGATCATCTAGCTTGGAAGGCACTATGGTGTTGAATGCTGAGCTGTAGTCTACAAACAGCATTCTCACATAAGTGTTCTTTTTTTCCAGGTGGGAGAGAGCAGTGTGTATTGTAGATGCATTGGCATCATCAGTGGAGCGGTTGTTGTGGTAAGCAAAATGCAATGGGTCAGAGAGAGAGGCAGCACTGAGCAGATGTAATCTCTGATTAGTCTCTCAAAGCATTTGCTGATGATGGGGGTCAGAGCAACAGGACGCCAGTCATTTAAGCAAATTATTTTTGATTGCTTTGGAACAGGCACAATGGTGGATGTTTTAAAGCATGTGGGGACTACAGACAAAGAGAGGGAAAGGTTGAAAATGTCCGTAAAAACACCAGCCAGCTGGTTCGCACACGCTCTGATGACACGGCCCGGAATGCCGTTTGGGCCCGCGGCTTTGCGGATATTCACCCGTCGGAAGAATCGGGTTACATCCGCTACAGAGACGGAAAGTGAAGTAACCTCTGTAGCTTCGGCCTCGAGAGCTCTGTCCGCGAGGGTGGTGTTATTTTCCTCAAAACGAGCATAAAAAGTATTTAGCTCATCCGGAAGAGAGGCAGCGGTGTTCATGGTGGAGTTTTTAATACGCTTTAAAGTCCGTGATGATGTTAATTCCCTGCCACATGCTTCTAGAGTTAGTGGTGTTAAACTGTCCTTCAATCTTGCTCCTGTACTGATGTTTTGCGGTTCTTTTGCGGCATAACTGGCTTGTTTATGCTCCTCCGCGTTCC
Source organism: Myxocyprinus asiaticus (assembly GCF_019703515.2). Lineage (NCBI taxonomy): Eukaryota > Metazoa > Chordata > Actinopteri > Cypriniformes > Catostomidae > Myxocyprinus > Myxocyprinus asiaticus. The sequence goes on along the minus strand of NC_059388.1, from coordinate 29,720,074 downwards.
CGGAATTAAAAGCGGAGGTCCGCACATTAAGTGCCGCGCGAACATTGCTATTACCCATGGTTTCTTATTCGGATAGATCCATATTGTACTGGTCAGAACCACGTCCTCTACGCACTTTCTGATGAAACACATTACGCTATCAGCGTAAAGCTCGATGTCGTCATCAGAGGCGGACCGGAACATCTCCCAGTCCGTGTGATCAAAACTGTCTTGTAGCGTAGAATCTGACTGGTCCGACCAGCACTGGATCATTCTGAGGGTGGGTGCTTCCTGTTTCAGTTTCTGCCTGTAAGCGGGCAGAAGCAGAATGGAAGAGTGGTCCGATTTGCCAAATGGTGGGCGGGGGAGGGATTTGTAGCCATCCCGGAAGGGAGAGTAGAAATGGTCCAAAACCCGGTTCCCTCGTGTGTTGAAACTAATGTGCTGGTGGTATTTTGGTGCGACTGATTTTAAACTGGCTTTATTAAAATCCCCGGTCACAATGAACGCGGCATTCTAGCTGTCAGTTTGTCCAGATACTCAGGTGACATTTCACCCCACACTTCCTGTAGCACTTGCCATAGATGTGACTGTCTTGTCGGGCACTTCTCACGCACCTTACACTCTAGCTGATCCCACAAAAGCTCAATGGGGATAAGATCCATAACACTCTTTTCCAATTATCTGTTGTCCAATGTCTGTGTTTCTTTGCCCACTCTAACCTTTTCTTTTTGTTTTTCTGTTTCAAAAGTGGCTTTTTCTTTGCAATTCTTCCCATAAGACCTGCACCCCTGAGTCTTCTCTTTACTGTTGTACATGAAACTGGTGTTGAGCGGGTAGAATTCAATGAAGCTGTCAGCTGAGGACATGTTAGGCGTCTATTTCTCAAACTAGAGACTCTGATGTACTTATCCTCTTGTTTAGTTGTACATCTGGTCTTCCACATCTCTTTCTGTCCTTGTTAGAGCCAGTTATCCTTTGTCTTTGAAGACTGTAGTGTACACCTTTGTATGAAATCTTTTCAAGCATTGTATAGCCTTCATTCCTCATATCAATGATTGACTGATGAGTTTCTAGAAAAAGCTGTTTCTTTTTTGCCATTTTTGACCTAATATTGACCTTAAGACATGCCAGTCTATTGCATACTGTGGCAACTCAAAAACAAACACAAAGACAATGTTAAGCTTCATTTAATGAACCAAATATCTTTCAACTGTGTTTGATATAATGGCAAGTGATTTTCTAGTACCAAATGATCAATTTAGCATGATTATTCAAGGATAAGGTGTTGGAGTGATGGCTGCTGGAAATGGGGCCTGTCTAGATTTGATCAAAATTACTTTTTTTTCAAATAGTGATGGTACTGTGTTTTACATCTGTAATATCCTGACTATACTTTGTGATCAGTTGAATGCCACTTTGGTGAATTAAAGTACCAATTTCCTTCCGAAACAGCAAAATCTGTACAATATGGCGGCCAAAAGTTTGGAATAATGTACACATTTTGTTGTTTTATATATATATATATATATATATATATATATATATATATATATATATATATATATATATAGACAGTTGTGCTCAAAAGTTTGCATACCCTGGCAGAAATTGTGAAATTTTGGCATTGATTTTGAAAATATGACTGATCATGCAAAAAACAATTAAGGATAGTGATCATATGAAGCCATTTATTATCACATAGTTGTTTGGCTCCTTTTTATATCATAATGATAATATATATATATATATATATATATATTTTGTATTTGTTTTCTATTTTTTCTCCTCATGTCATCTATGGCAAGGCGGGCCAAATCAAAGGTCATCACGGGCCTACGTTGTATTGCGATTTCAATGTTTTTCAAATAAATCGTTCAGCCCTACCTGAAAAAATCAATCTTGGTCATTAATTAAAGCCTGTCTTTGATTATTACTTACCTTTGAATAATATTGGGGACTATGCAAAGACACATGAAGCCAGCTGTTTTTGAAACCTGATGAATATTAAAATAAGGGATGATTTCCTGATGAAGATGCTGTCGTGGCAGTGCTGTGAGAGTGGAACAGATTGCGGCAATCCTGAACATCCATCTTCATTCCACTGACCATTCATCACACCCCACCCCTCTTCTGCACTGAGACTCTACCGCTGCGGGCAAGAAACCTGGGAAAATATACTGTATGAACACCTTAGAAGAGTCATGAGTTAGAATGGAGGTGAGTTATAATTGAAATATGGAAGTTTGTCCTGCTGGGCCGCTATGACACTGTCACCTTTTACCTTGCCCAGCTTCCCAGTTACAAACTTTTATCAAAGTCTAGGAAGTATACGGGCAATCCTTCTACCCGTCATCAGCATGAGGCACAGTTAGATATGATTCATGGCCCCTGTCAAGTCTTGTTTTATTGCAAGTTGGTTAAGATGAAAACAGTGCCAGGTGATTTTTTTAACCAACACTTACCTGCATTTTTTTTCCCCATTCCCCTTTCATTGCACAGATATAAAAGTAGAACATGCAATACATGCAACAATGTTATCAGTCACATTCTGTGGTCATACTACACAGAATATGAATAGATAAAATAGAGCATGCAATACATGCAACAATGCCATTGGTCAAATTCTGTGGTCATACAACAGAATGTGAAAAAAATAAAATAAAACAGCACATGTAATCTGTGCAACCTATGTAACAATGCAATCAGTTGCATTTTATGGTCATTTAACAGAATGTGAAAAAATAAAAAAGAACATCCAGTTTGTGCAACCCATGCAACAATGCAATCAGTTGCATTCTATGATCATATAACAGAATGTGAAAAAATAAAACAGAACATGCAGTATGTGCAACCCGTGTAACAATGCAGTCATTTGCATTCTGTAGTCTTTCAACACACAATGTGAGAAGATAAAATATAACTTGCAATACATGCAAAAATGCAATAAGTTGCATTCTGTGGTCATCCAACACAGAGTGTGAAGAGATAAACTAGAACATGAAATGCATGCAACCCATGCAACAGTGCAATCAGTTGCATTCTATGGTCTTATAACAGAATGTGAAAAAATAAATAAGAACATGCAATACATGCAACAATGCAATTAGTTGCATTCTGTGGTCATCCAACACAGTGTAAAAAGAAACTAAAACATAAAAAACATTCAAACCATGCAAAAATGTAATCAATTAAATTCTGTGGTCATACAACACAAATCAGGCGCATTGTGTGTCCTTTTTTACTATAAATTCTCCCTACCAAGGAGGTGACAATTTGCATGTTTCGTGCACATCGGCAAAAAAAAAAAAAAAAAAAGGAAGAAAAATGTCAACCTGAAAGTGGAGATTGATAGTAAAAAAAGGACTTAACCTCCTGAGACCCCACGCCCACATGCATGGACATTACATTTTGGCTTCACTTTAGGCTATGCATAATTTAATTTCATTTAAACCAACTGATCTCAGTTCAGGAGACTCTAGGCTGTCATTACAGGGTTAAACTACATCTGGTGAGAAACCTCATTAAATTTTTACATTAAAACCTGTTTGAGTCAAAAGAGTAGAGTCTGTAGTTTCACCCGATATGCCATTTTAAAAATGTCATCGATATATCACGAAACTGCCCACTGTTAAACACAATGACAACGTATGTGGACGTGTGCAGATAAGAAAGTTCAATTGCATTTTTAGAAATGCATTGGATCTTTCTTTAGTCAAGTTGATGACTTTATGTTGCTGTAATTTTGTTATTGTTTTCTGTCGATATTAAAGTACTGAAAGAACTATGAGTGTTATGTTTATGTTTTTTGCAGGTTTGATGAGTTTTAGAAAGTAACTTGAAAGTAACTAGTAATCTGATTATTTTTTCCCCATGCAGTAATCAGTAAAATAATCCGATTGCACATTTAAAGTAATCATTTATCTGTAGTGGATTACTTGTTTTGAGTAACTTGCCCAACATGGTTCGGCAGTCATACAAATTAATACTGAAGCCTCTCAATACTCAAACCAACCATGGGAAGACAATCTGCACTGTGTAATTCAGTAAACCAGTCGTTGTCAATAGACTTTATGGGCTTGATTGCTCAAACTGAAGTGTTCTGTTCTTTTATTACCCCTTGAATTATACCACAGCTCATGAACATCTCCCATGTTAGGGTTTATTCAGAGTCTCTGCAGCGAGAAGCAGCTCTGATAGATGAAAAGAGACTCTTTGTTTCAGGACATGTACGAGATAACAGCTAATTAAGAATCCCCCATCTTTCTGTGCCCCTTGGTTCAAGACTAAATCAGTGACATAATGGATTTTTTTTTTTCAATATTGGATAAATACAGAGGATTATGGCTCTTGAAAAGGGAATTGAAATACTCATCTGCAAAATCATTCAACAAGATGCTACCTGTTCTAACACAGGGTAATTATTTTTCAGCTGATAACACTGTTGTGCTAAAAACAAAAATAATACATTTATTTCATTTAATTCTTTTGTCTTTACCTTTATTAAATGAATAGGACATATTTTATAATCACCACCTTATTATCTGATTAGCTTTCTTTTACACTTTTACTGCTTTATAGTTAAATAACTTGATGAGGTGAAGCCCAAAACTGAAACTCAGAGCTGTCCGTCGACAACACTGCATTCGTGAAAGACCTGTCAGACTAACTTTATATCTGACAGTCTATAATACTTAAAGAGGATTGAAGATAAAGGGTCATCAGCACATTCTTGAGTTTGTTAAGAGCCTTGAAAGGCCTATTAGAAAGGCTGACAGACTCTTTTCCGTCTTTGGTTCCAGGATTTGGGGCAGCTTGAATGACAATCCATCTAGAGTGGCTGACATTCAATATCCAGCCCTTCACATAAAAAGGCAATTGAGCCATAATGAGAACAACATTCTTTGAGGAGAATGAAAAGCTTTGCTTACTAAGGTGAAATATTACTTATATTAATGTGTCTGGTTTATGGCACTGGCGAGCTGGGAAGCCTAAAAATGGCATCTTGAAGGGGACGTCTGACCGACATGTAAAGTGATCAATGACAGTTCACTTTTACGTGAAGTATTTGAGCGGGTTAATCTGAAATTGGATATAATCCCTAGACAGGGCTGTCTCTAGAACATGTAGTGTCGGGGGTATGTTAATGATGTAGGTGCCTGCCCTTGGCCACGCGCCCTTGGCGACGGGCCTGCCCTGAGAGCAAAGTTGAAAACACTAGGGCTGGGCTCGATACAGGTTTCCCAGTTTGATTAGATTCCAATTCACAAGCTCTCGATTCGATTCTGGTACAATTTTGTTTTAGATTCTGATTCATTTAAATATATTAGACTCAGAATCAGAATGAGTTTATTGCCAAGTATGCTTCCACATACAAGGAATTATTCTTGGTGACAGAAGTTTCCAGTGTACAAACAATACAACAAGACAGATACAATAAAAAAATAGAATAAATATAAAGAGCGAATAGAAATATAAGTACATTAAAGTACAGTAAAGTTCAAAAGTTTTGAAACACGACTGAAATGTTTCTCATGATCTTAAAAATCTTTTGATCTGAAGGCGTATGCTTAAATATTTGAAATTAGTTTGTAGACAAAAATATAATTATGCCACCATATTAATTTATTTCATTATAAAACTAAAATTTAATTTAAATTTTCTGAAATTGATGACTTGGACAAAATAATAAAGAAAAGCAGCCAATAAGTGCCCTGCATATAGATGGGAACTTCTTCAATACTGTTTAAAAAGCATCCCAGGGTGATTACCTCAAGAAGTTGGTTGAGAAAATGTCAAAAGTACAATGTCTGCAAATTCTAGGCAAAGGGTGACTACTTTGAAGATGCTAAAATATAACAGTTTTGATTTATTTTGGATTTTGTTTAGTCCCATACTGTACCATTTATGTTATTCCATAATTTTAATGACTTTACTATTATTCTAAAATGTGAAAAAAAATTATAATAAAGAATGAATAAGTGTTTCAAAACTTTTGACCGGTAGTGTATATATAGAAATACACAATAAGACAAAAATATACATATAGTTTGTACAAATACAAATCTGTTATATACAGTGCATGGAAATGTAATGCAGAAGAGGTAGGATATGTTAAATAATATAACTGACAGGGGGCCAGGGTAGCTCAGCATGTATTGACACTGACTACCACCCCTGGAGTCGCGAGTTCGAATCCAGGGTGTGCTGAGTGACTCCAGCCAGGACTCCTAAGCAACCAAATTGGCCCGGTTGCTAGGGAGGGTAGAGTCACATGGGGTAACCTCCTCATGGACGTGACAAAGTGGTTCTTGCTCTTAATGTGGCGCGTGGTAAGTTGTGTGTGGATCGCGGAGAGTAGCATCAGCCTCCACATCCTGTGAGTCTCTGCAGTGTCATGCACAGCGAGCCACGTGATAAAATGCGCGGATTGACTGTCTCAGAAGTGGAGGCAACTGAGACTTGTCCACAGCCACCCGGATTGAGGTGAATAACCGCATCACCACGAGGACCTAGTAAGTACTGGGAATTGGGCTTTCCAAAACTGGGAAGAAAAGGGGATAAAAAAAATAATAATAATACAATTAAAACAATTATAATAATAATATAATTGACTAGGCTGTGTATTCAACGTAATTACGTGATTATAGGATAGTTTTAACTGTTTATGAGATGAACAGCCTGAGGGAAAAAATTGTTCTTGTGCCTGATGGTTCTGGTGCGTAGTGCTCTGTAGCATCGGCCAGAAGGCAACAGTTCAAAAATGTAGTGGGATGGGTGAGTGGGGTCCAGAGTGATTTTACCAGCCCTTTTCCTCACTCTAGAAGTGTACAGTTCTTGAAAGGAGGGCAAGGGGCAACCAATAATCCACTCAGCAGTCCGAACTGTCCTTTGTAGTCTTCTGATGTCTTATTTAATAGTTGAACCAAACCAGACAGTTATTGAAGTGCAGAGGACAGACTCAGTGACTGCTGAGTAGACCTGGATTAGCAGGGCCTGTGGCAGGTTGAACTTCCTCAACTGGCCAAGGAAGTACAACCTCTGCTGGGCCTTTTTCACAATGTCAATGTGGGTCTCCCACTTCAGGTCCTGTGAGATAATAGAGCCCAGGAACCTGAATGACTCCACTGCTGCCACAGTGCTGTTCAGAATGGGTTCAGGGTGTTCCTCCTAAAGTCCACTGTCATCTCCACTGTTTTGAGCTTGTTTGGCTCCAGGTTGTTATGACTGCACCAGATAGCCAGCCATTCAACTTCCTTTCTGTATGCAGACTCATCGTCATCTTGGATGAGGCCAATGACAGTGGTGTCGTCTGCAAACTTCAGGAGCTTGACAGAGAGGTTCTTGGCGGTGCAGTCGTTGGTATACAGGGAGATGAGTAGTAGGGAGAGCAGACATCCCTGTGGGGCACCAGTGCTGATCATACATGTGCTGGAGGTGAATTTCCCCAGTCTCACAAGCTGCTGCCTGTCCATCAGAAAGCTGGTGATCCACTGATAGATAGACATGGGAACAGAGAGCTGGGTTAATTTATTCCATAGGAGAGCTGGGATGATGGTGTTGAAAGCCAAACTGAAGTCCACAAAAAGGATCCTTGCATATGTCCCTGGTCTGTCCAGATGTTGCAGGATATGATGCAATCCCATGTTGACTGCATCATCCACAGAACTGTTTGCTCTTTAAGCAAAATGAAGGGGATCTAGAAAGGGTCCAGTGATGTCCTTCAGGTGGGCCAACACCAGTCTCTCAAATGACTTCATGACTACAGACTACGGGTCTGTAGTCATTAAGCCCTTTGATCTGGGGTTTCATTGGGACAGGGATGATAGTGAAGCATTTGAAGCAGCAGGGAGCTTCACACTGCTCCATTGATCTGTGTGAAGATGGGGGCCAGCTGGTCAGCACATGATTTTAGACAAGTGGGTGAAACACCATCTGGGCCCTGTGCTTTCCTTGTCTTTTGTTTCCAGAAGACCTGGAACACCTCCTCTTCACAGCTCTTAAGTGCAGGTCGAGTAGCAGGGAGGTCGAGAGGAGGGTGGTTGCAGGAGGTGTTGGTGTTTGTGTGAAGTGAAGGTCAAAGTGGGTGTGGGGTGTGAGACTGGGCTTTTCAAATCTACAGTAAAACACATTCAAGTTGTCAGCTAGTTGTTGGTTTTACACATTTTATCCCTGCTTATGTAAGCATCCTCTTTGGCATGACGAAAATGTTTGAGTTTTCCTGTAAACCATGGTTGGTCATTGTTGAATGTTAAATAAGTCCTTGTAGGAATGCACATGTCTGCATTCAGAAACTGATATATGATGTCACAGTATCTGTGAGCTCATCAAGATTGGTGTCTGCAACTTCAAAAACACTCCAATCAGTGCAGTCAAAGCAGGCTTGTAGTTCCAGCTCTGCTTCATTGGTCCATCTTTTAATATATAAGAAATAATGTCCATTTTGCTTACATATGAAAAATATAATCTGTAAGCTAAAGCTGTAAATTATATGAGGAATCTACTAACTTTGTGCATTACAAAAATATTAATTAAAAATGTTTTACAACAGGCCCAAAGTGTGCAGTTCATTTGCAAAGTATTTAACAGATAATAATAATCAACACAACTAAAACCCATGTAAACTTTAAGTAAATGTAAAAGATCAATCTTGGGATTTCTAGAATCTGTATCAGGATCATTAAAATGAAGATCACGATTAAAGGAATATTCCGCGTTCAATATAAATTAAGCTCAATTGACTGCATTTGTGGCATAAGGCTGATTATCACAAAAAGTATTTTGTCTCATTCCTCCTTTTCTTTTGAAAAAAAAAAAAAAGGTTACAATGGAAGTGAATGGGGCCAGAATTGTGAAGCTTATAATTTTATAAAAACATTTACATTAATTCTTCTGTTAAAACTCATGCATTATTTGAGCTGTAAGGTTATTTAGTCATTTTTACAGTGGTTTTAGGGTTTGGTGACATTATGTCGTCATGGCAACGAAGTTCTAAAATTGGCTATAACTTTACACAGAAAAGGTTAGTAAGTGATTGTATCACACTAAAATTATGTTAACACACATATTGTTTATGTCTTGTGGCTATACATTTTAATAGTGAGTATTTTAACGTTTACGGATTGGCCCCATTGACTTTTATTGGAAGTGCCTCACTGCAACCCAGATTTTTGCTTTTTTTTTTTTTTTTTTTTTAAGAAAAGGAGGGACGAGTCGCAATGCATTTTTGTGGTAATCAACATTATGCCACAGATGCTATTGATTGAGCTAAACTTGTATTGATCGCTGAATATTCTTCTAATCTGAAAATTGGTATTTTACACAGCCCTAGAATATACAGATGTGCTAAATCAGGGGTGCTCATTACGTCAATTGCAAGACAACCAATGGTCAACCTTGTTAACAGGTCAAAAGGGATATAAACTACTATACTCAAATAACGATAATCTTAAAGATCATTTAATCTTTATTTCCTTATTTATTGCTCTGGGCTAGATAACTTTAGTAGCTTTAAAAATATGAATGTATTATAATCATGCAGTGAAAACCTGTGCTCTATTTTTATGATAAATTAGAATTTTTACTTTTTACATACTTTTGATACTGCTGATAGAAAATTTAAGCACTGTTTTCTTAATTTGTTTAATTGTTCTTATTTATTATTGTTGTTTCCTTGTCCTGAATAATTACCTCGTAACTTAAAACAATGTTTACCTAATTAACAAATCAGTTAATATTAGTTTTGGTATCGAGAATTGTAAAATTTCACTGGTACACAGGTACCAACTACTGAAATTTTGGTGTCATGACAACACTGCCTACAATGGTAGATCTTACTATAATGGCATAATGAAAAAGTAGATCTCATGCCATAGAAGCGTGAGCACCCCTTTGCTAAAGGGTATCTTGTTTTTTAGTGTCTCACACTCTTGAAATTCTCTTACAGATCCAGTGCCATGAACATTAAAAATTTGAGCAAATCCAGTAATTAGTTCTTACTTGGAAATACTTATCAAAGCAGTCTGGAAACTTGTAACAGACTTTGTTACCAGTTGGACCGATAAAAAGTGCTCCCTGACTCATGGAAATTTCATACAGCCAGCCAAACCGATTATACCTATCAAGTGTATGAAGAGTATGGTCCATAAACAGTCTGAAACTAAGACTCAATGAATTATCAATGAATTTTTGAGAGACAATAGCTCCAAGTGGACAGCTCTTCTTAATAATGTACAAGAAACTTAATCTGCTTAGACACAAGTGTGTGAAAAGTGTGAAAAACAATATAAAAACTAGATATTCAGCACCCATAATGCACATATCTTGATATCGATAATCTCTTTTTATATTTTCCAAGCTTAAGGCACTGCAGCACCAGGCACTTTCAGATCAAATACGAATGAATAAAGTATGTCACTCCTCTCCATCCCAATTTTGACATAGATATTGTGAAACAAACATGAGAGATTTCCTCCCAACAGTTGTCAGTGCAAATTTTGTAGCTTACACAATCAAAAGGAATGGGGAATGGAGGAATGACAATTTGATTTGACGTCCCTGAACAGGATATTGGTTTCCTGCTTGACAAAACTCACTAGTAGTCATTTACTACTAGTGAGGTCTGAGCTCAGGGAACAGGCTCCCCAGCTTCATAACAAGTCAATGCCATGAAAATGCACACCTGGATGATGTCGAGATCATTGAAATACAGGGCAAAGTTGAAGCTAGTAATTCCCAGAGGTGAGCAGCTGTGTGTTAATGTGTTGCACATGTGTGGGCATTAGCAAACTTTTCTGGCAGAAAGACAGGCAGGTGCGTCTCTGTAGGGGAACGCCGCTCGACTCCTGCACATGAGATGCCTCCCGAGGATTGTTGGATTGACAGCCTGAGGGTGACATATCTGCTAGAGAGGGTGGCTTCTCATGAGATCCTGCTTCTGCTGTCATCTTTCCCTTCCTGTCAACGGCAATTAAAAAAGGAAAAGACACTTTATGAATCATTTCCTGTCAGAAAGGAAGCCATTGCTCTTTTTGAAGCACTGTTCAGACAAATCCATAGGTTTTTTTTAATCTGAACAGTGTGCTTTTAAAAGGTTTCATGGAGCTCTGCTTTGGGTTTCATTTAACAATGAGCTAAACTTACAGCTTGAAAGCACAGAGTGGGATGGAAGTGTCACTTCCTGTCTCCACGTCACAGCTGGGGTCACGAATTTGGAATTGAGTCATGAACACAAAAGGAAAAGTTAAGCAGAATGTTAGCTTCAGTCACTATTCACTTTCATTGTGTGGCAAACAGATGCAGTGAAAGTGAATGGTGACTGAGGCTAACTTTCTGCTTAACATTTCCTGTTGTGTACAACGGAGGAAAGAAAGTCATACGGGTTTGGAACAGCGTTAATTTTTAAAAAGATTTTTAAACAGTCAACAATGTGCAAAATGACTAAAATGTGTCAAACTGTAACAGACCAGACTTTAAACAAATATTCCAACATTGTAGAATGTAGAAACATAATCTCATCATGTATCAAATTTTTTTTTCTCTCCTTTTCTCCCCAATTTGGCATACCCGATTCCCAATGCGCTCTAGGTCCTCGTGGTGGCATAGTGACTCGCCCAAATCTGGGTGACGAAGGATGAATCTCAGTTGCCTCCACGTCTGAGACCATCAATCCGTGCATCTTATCACGTGGTTTGTTGAGCGCGTTACCGTGGAGACCTAGCGCGTGTGGAGGCTTCACGCTATTCTCTGCGGCATCCACACACAGCTCACCATGTGACCCACCGAGAGCGAGAACCACATTATAGCGACCACGAGGAGGTTAACCCAACATGACTCTACCAACCCAAGCAATCGGGCCAAGTGGTTGCTTAGGAAGCTTGACTGGAGTCACTCAGCATGCCCTGGATTCGAACTTGCGACTCCAGGTGTGGTAGTCAACATCTTTACTTGCTGAGCTACCCAGGCCCCATCATGTATCAAACTTAAAAATTTATCAACATAATCAACATGAGAAAACTGTCCTGAAAACTTGAAGTTAAACTGTTGTGAATTTTTCACGCTTTAGAGACTATTCCGTGTTTAGACAGTTTTAAGGATATATAATAGGGCTTTTGATTTAACCATTTAAGCTTGGATGGGCCCACGAGAAAAACAAATAATTATCAAAATATTAATAACTACAGTCTTGATAATAGGTATCGTTTGAAAGCTTAGAAGCTCTACTTTCCAATGCATGTAGGCATTATGACCAAAACTGAACAAGTGCTTTGAAATTTCCATTTATCTGTTTTGATAATTTATAACAAAAATTGCACTATACTATATATTATTGCAATCAGTAAAAACATAAAACTCATCAAACAGCCATGTCTCATATGTTGCTGAAAAGCTCTCAATGAGTATGTAACACATTCAATGGAAAGGAGGAGGCGAGAACCGGCTTGACAATATAAATAATAGTTTAATAATAAATTTAAACCAAAAGACACAAACACACACAGGTGTCGGACAGCTGTCCGTAACTCTCTCTCTGTCGCATTGCCGTCTCCGGTCGGCCTTATCCCTTTCGGGCTTAATCAGCCTTATTAGGGGCTGGGTGTGCAGAATCACGACCAGGCCCCACCCTCCGCCCTGCCACATTCCTCCCTCGTTCTCTCAGGCCGGGGAGCCTGACAATAATAACAAAAAAATGCGGTACCTACACGCTGTAACAGGGATTGTACCCAAAAAAAACCAATAATAATATTTAAAAGAGAGGGAAAGGCCAATGTAGAGTGGCAGCGGGAGAGAGAGGAGAGAGAGAGAGAGAGAGAAAAAAAAAAATGTACACGCCAGTTCTCCAATACGCCGTAGCCTGGTCCTCGGACACTCCTCCACCCCTTAGTGGACGACAGCCGCGCCTCCCTGGGCGGATCGGTGGCAGTCCCCGCCACAATTTCGGTGGACGGAAGGGGTCCCCCGCCCCTGGCAGCGGTCCTCCCGCTCCAGGAGGTCGGCCAGGAGAACCGGCTTAACAATATAAATAATAGTTTAATAATAAAATTAACCAAAAAGACACAAACATAAACAGGTGTCAGACAGCTGTCCGTAACTCTCTCTCTGTCGCACTGCCGTCTCCGGTTGGCCTTATCCCTCTCTGGCTTACTGAGCCTAATTAGGGGCCGGGTATGCGGAATCATGACCCGGCCCCGCTCTCCGCCCAGCCACAGAGTAGAATACAACCAGCATATTTGTTTTACTCACAGACAAAAATATATCGAGTAATAGCCAAGTGTATGTCTTTGACAATTGTGTTGGTGTTGCATATATGCCGCATTTTCACGGAACAAAAAACGTAAAAACATAAAATATCACATACCATTACTTAGAGGTGGTAATTATCTTTCAAAAGACCCCCAACAAAATGTAATCAGATGCATAGATCACTAGATAATCCACATGAAGCACAATGTTACATATGGCCTCCAGGAGATGGCACCATGTACATGACACAGATTCAATGATGACTCAAATGGCACAGAATGAAATTAATTCTGTGAAATCACATTATTAAATTCATGTCTCAATGCAATGCATACCTTTAGTCATTGTTGTGTTTGCATGTGTAATTAGTTCTTATGTACAATTATTATGTTTTATTTGTTTGGAGAGGCTTTTGGATACATTGAGAAGTTTTTGGACACTATGATAAATTATTTTTGTAATGCTATAACTTTTGATTGCTTTGTCGTATCAACACAACATATTTTCTCAGATACAGTTGAAATGATTGGGAACTAGGGTTGCATGGTATACCGGTACTAACGAAATATCACGATACCAAAAAATTTAAAATGGTACGATATCATCTTGTTTCTAATGAATGAGATGAGAGGTGCTGCTCTGCTCTGTATACTTCACACACACACACAGACACATGCACGCATGTGCGGACACACACAGACACAACACACACTACTGGTGCTTGATTTTCATGCAGTGTGCTTAGTGTATTAAAAGTTGATAACACTCAAATGACCTTCTCCGGTGCAGCTCAGACATTTTAGCTCATGAGTTGTGATGGGAGTGTTACAGCATTAATGGGAAGCTTGATATAACTAACCAGTCAAAAAAAAAAGGAAGAACTCAAACGTCTGTCAAAATAAAAGTCCCGCTAAAATCAAAGCTCTATTTATGCCTGAAAATTGAAGACAGAAAAATATAACTAGTGTACACAAATGTAATATTCAAAAAGTAGCAATAATACTCATAATAACAGTAATATAATATTAATCGTTATATTATGATTATTATCATATCATCTGTAAGCAATATCACAAAAGTGTACTGAATATCAGCATGTTGTGATTCAGCCATAGCAGCCTTGTGGCTGAGGTACTCAGATTTTTTTTATTTATTCATGTTTTCATCAATACTGTAAAGCTCTGCTGTGCATCATTTTATTTAACCAAAAAAAAAAAAAAAATTTTTATGTTCATTTGATAAAAGCTGCATGTTTTAATCATAATATTTAATTAAAAAATGTAACCAGAAACATTTAAATGGAAAACACAGAATCTTTTAATCAAGTCATTTTCTATGTAATTTCATCAAAAATCTGAGGTTTTTATTTGTTGCCTAAGTACTGATTTAGTATTGATATCGAGGTACCAGGGCTGGCAACCCAATTGGGAAAAAAACAAAAGCAGTTTTTCAGCGATATATCATGTCAAATCAGAAAAATAAGAAAAAAACGTACAATTTTTCAGCAGTTTCTTAGGCTCAGAGAGTTTCAGAATGTATCATGACCTATATCATTACAAAATTTGAAACGTTTTCTTTAAAATGATACCAAACACTTGACCCTCCTTGTTTTTTGTTTTTTTTTTAGTTATAAAACTTCAAATTTGGGTATGCCACAGAAACAGGAAACACCTTCAGAGCTTAAAGGGCTAAAATGATTTAACATGAAATTAACACGATTTCACGAGTAATGGAAAGACAATTTGAATTAATTGGTATAGGCATTATGCATTACATAGGTGGAGATGGAGAGGTGGAGGAATGCTGGAAGAATCACCGTAGGAGCAAGGGAAGCACTATATATCCTTGGAATATGATTGGCAGGCCTAGATGAACAAGTTCCTCCTGAATTTACATTTGGAACTTCATAAATCATGCCTCCTATCCTGATCTGGAGATGCGATTTTCAAAATGTACTACTTTTAACTTGACACAGCATTTTAAAAATGCGTTCAGCATTTATGACGCTGAAAACCAATGTTTTGCTCTACTGGCGTCCGTTTGACGCAAATGCACATAAACCAACAATGAAAAAGTAGCATAGATGGAACACAAAAACAGGACAGATTAACGAACTCTATTGCAAAATGAATTGCTGTGGACTGTAGGCTTGTTCGATGATATGGGGGGAAAAAACTATATATAAAGCCACTTGTATTTTTAATCAATACTTTACACATCTGCCTTAATCATGCGATATTTTTCAATCTGAATATCTATATTGTTATATATATTATTTGAATTATTGTACATTATTTAGGTAGAATTATCTATATTTGGGGGCCTAGTTCAGCAGTTATTGATACATGCGATTAATTCAATTAATTCATCAGCACGTCATGTAACTAATTTGATTACAAATTTTAATCGATTGACAGCCCTAATATATACTGCATATAAGGGCTGTCAATCAATTAAAATCGTTTGATCTCCATCATGATGCCACTTTTTCATCTCATCTTCTTTATCGTTGAAGAAATCCAAAACCATTTGTCAATAAACATTTGTCAGCTATTTAGTTAAAGAGATTAACAATGGTTTGGAACGACATGAAAATGGGTAAATGATGACGGAAATCAAATGTTTTGGTGAACTATCCTTTTAAATTCTGATGCAAATGGTCAGTGGCCATTTAGTCAACAAAGAAAAGTTGCGGATCCATACTGTGTATTGACCCTTTCTCCCTAGTGGACAGGCCATTTAAATTTAGAGCAGAAAGTGTGTGCTAGTGAGGAAATTTAAGAGAGCTTTTGAAATTGGTAATTGATTCCAGAGAGTGACATTTGATTGCGCTGGATCTATTGCACTAGTCTTACACATCAAGAGGAATAAAAGTCGGGGCATAGACATTGGATTTATTTAGTAAGTAGATTGAGGAATTTACTTGAACTTCTCTGGTAAAGAGATTCCATGAAAAGATGGGTTTGCACAAAATTAGAGTTTGATCTCCTGAATATTGGAAATCAGAGAGATGGCAGAGAAGTGACAGAGACACAACTCTTAGAACTTCAATAAGATAACTTCAAAAGAGTTATTTCATTCAGTCCATATGGGTTATAGAAGTCAATTTCCAGAAATACCTAGAAATACAGAGACATGGTTTCTGATTGAAAGGTTCCAGTAAACCATGGAAATACAGGAATTTAATTCCCTGGTTGGGGAATTACATTCTCCTAGATATTCTGAGATATATTGAAAATCTTTACAGCTAAAGTGTGTACATTTTATTGAAAACTGTAAAATGCTGTGTTTCTGTGGTTGTATGAAAATTCCTTCCATCTCAAGAGAAACAATAACTTTGACTCGACCAACGGCGTGAGTTTGGGGCGGCACTATCTGTTTGATAAACGGCAGATGGAAGGCGTTTTCAGAAAGCTATTTTGAAAACAATATTTATTTTTGCAATTCCGTTTGGTGGCGCTGGTGGCACAGAAATGACATACTGTAACATCAAAAAAGGACATGCCAAAGCATGCCTGGTGATTCTAAACAAAATTTAAAAAGCACGACACCTTTGCATTTGGCTGTTTTATGATGACTATTTATCAATCTGGGCAGGCTGTTAAACATTAAATCTTGCCTGGACCATCTAATCTCCAACACTGATAGAATTTTAGATTGGCTAGTCACAACTCCACATAGTCTTTGAGACCACAACAGGGTGGCATCAATCGAAGGCCTCACTTTCCATATTGAATTCAATCAATGTATTCATTTACTCAAAGGACATGAAATGTTGTCAGCTGCCCACCTAAGAGAAAAATGAAGTCAGATCAATGCCATAGTTCGGATCGGCTGCCACGGCTTAATGAAAAGGTTGTTTACAGGAGCATGTGTGAATCTTATCTGTTTAACTGTGTGTCAGAGTCAATATACAGAAGCTAAACTGCATCTTCGGTGCCCGAGGGGGATTTCCCCCATGTGGATGTCTTAAGCTCACATCTGCAAGTCCAACATATTCCGGGTTCAATACAAGTAATGGTAAAACGACAGAATTTGTGGCATAATATTAATTACCACAAAAAAAGCACAAATCTGTATTACAGTGAGGCACTTACAATGGAAGTAAATGGAGCCAACCCACACATGTTAAAATACTCACTGTTTCAAAAGTATAGCCACAAGACGTGAACAAAATGTGGTAACATGATTTTAATGTGATAAAATCACTTACTAACCTTTTCTGTGTAAAGTTACAGCCAATTTTACAACTTCATTACCATGATGATGTAATATCAACAAGCCATAAAACCCTAAAATGACTGTAAAAATAGCGATTTAAACAACTTTACAACTCATATAATACATGACTTTTAACAGAAGGATTAATGTAAGTTCTTTTAGGGGGCCTGGGTATCTCAGTGAGTATTGACGTTGACTATCACCCCTGGAGTCGTGAGTTTGAATCCAGGGCGTGCTGAGTGACTCCAGCCAGGTCTCCTAAACAACCAAATTGCCCCAGTTGCTAGGGAGGGTAGAGTCACATGGGGTAACCTCCTCGTGGTCGTGATTAGTGGTTCTCGCTCTCAATGGGGCTTGTGGTAAGTTGTGCGTGGATCGCGGAGAGTAGCATGAGTCTCCACATGCTGTGAGTCTCCGCGGTGTCATGCACAGCAAGTCACATGATAAGATGCGCAGACTGACGGTCTCAGAAGCGGAGGCAACTGAGACTTGTCCTCCACCACCCGGATTGAGGTGAGCAACCGTGCCATCACGAGGACCTAGTAAGTAGTGGGAATTGGGCATTCCAAATTGGGAGAAAAAAGGGGATACTAAAATAAAATAAGCTTCACATTTCCACTTTCAAACCCTCCAAAAACGGGCCCCATTAACTTCCATTGTAAGTGCCTCACTGTAACACAGATTTTTGCTTTTTTTAAAACAGAAGTAGGGATGAGTCTAAATTATTTTTTTGTGGTAATCAACATAATGCCACAAATGCTGTCGATTGAACTTGACTTGTATTGAACTCGGAATATTCCTTTAAAGGGATAGTTAACCCTAACTGACACTAACATTCTGCCTGACATCTACTTTTGTGCTCCATTGTAAGAATGAGATGGAACTCATTCTTTGAAGCTTTGTGATAATGGTGGAACGTTTTGGCAAAGTAAATGAGATGTGTTCTGAGAACTCAATAACTCTATATGGGTGTTTGCTTAACTTCAGGCACTTTCATTTCACAAAGGTTCGTTTTTTATTAAAACAAACAGATGTTATATGACGTTCACATTAAAATTGATTTGGAAACTTTTTAACTGGCCATCATCATTTATTTTTGGTACTTTTGAATTGCCTTTTATGCATAGATTTGATTGTTTTAGCCTTGTCCCAGACTCAGACTTTTCATCTCAAACTATGATAATCCATTATAAGAATACAAATTACTACATGTTTAAAACTTTTATAATCTATGCAAAGAGATAAGAAATAAACAAACCATTTCAATACTTATTGTGTGAAAATTATTTCTATCAACTGTTCAAAAATCATGACAGTTGTGGCATAATTTTCACCACACCAAATTTGCCACTAATAGATTAGTAAATATCACTAGTGAGCAGAATATTTTCATTGGGCGTCATTTCCAATCAAGCTGTAATTTTTATTAGTATGTATTTAGGATACATAAACTGTTAGCTACACAATTAGCCTTACTAAGACAAAGGAGAAGGACATAAATATATATTTTTTTAAATGTCATTCCTATCAGCGTCATTTCCACCACAGAATTCAATTA
The DNA here is from genome assembly GCF_019703515.2 of Myxocyprinus asiaticus. NCBI lineage: Eukaryota > Metazoa > Chordata > Actinopteri > Cypriniformes > Catostomidae > Myxocyprinus > Myxocyprinus asiaticus. The sequence continues at coordinate 29,701,074 of NC_059388.1, read as the reverse complement.
AACACAATACAGAATTTGAGATATTTGAAATTGAAACTTTCAGAAAAATAATTGAAAAAAAAAGTGACAAATTACCAAAAACCTTGTGTAAAAACGAGGGTTTTGCAGGTTTGCAGAAGACAACAGAGCTCGAAGTTGAAACACCCATTTATGAAATTGCAGCCATTCTACACCCAAGCATTGCCTGAAGAAAGTATCTGACTGCGATATATGACTGTGTAGCAGTAATATGACACTTAGGAGACATACGCCCCCCGACCAATAGCCTGGTTCATTGAACAGAAGTACAAGCATTCAAATAATTTGAGTGAAGGGAAAGTGGCTACTTTTTGCACCAGCCCATGGGACTAGTAAAATAGACAGTGATATGTGGCAGTTTGGAGACTTGCCCAAGCGCAGCTTTGAGCTGAAGTGCTAAATGTCGAATCAGATGCAAAAGTAGCAGCGTGTCATTAACTTTGCCGCCGGCACAACACCAAAACATCAGGTGGTACAGAGGAAACAGCATTCATTTATTTTCTTTTGTGCTCCAAAACAATGCGCAGAGATCCGCAGCTGCACAGTGCCAGGCTTGTGATTTTCCACTACTGTCGTAGAAAGAGCAAAAAAACAAAACAACAACAGTGTTGGTTAATATCATCCTATCGCTCCAGGGAGTTGGTCTTTCCTGGGCAAAATAGATTTGGAGAGGTTTAGTGATACTGGAAGTGAATTAATTCATTTGCAGAATAAAGAGAAAATAAGATGTAAATGAGTGGAGTCTTCATTAAATGACAGACAATAAACAAAATCTTTTATATTTATGCAAATATTTAAATTTAATTACAGGATGGCATCAGAAGTAAATCGTAAAAATGGACAATAAGCAAAGAAGTAAATCCCCTCCGTGGCAAAACCTAATGAGTTATGAGACCAGTGTCAATTTTGCATAATTATAGACAGAACATACTGTATTCAGAACTCAAATTAATTGCCTTTATTCCTGATTAGAGCACAATGCACTGAATGTGTTGCAGGAATGGCGTTTGCATCCAATAAATATGTCATTAGCTCTCCGTTCTGTGTTATGACAACCAAGTCCTTGTCTTGGCATGTGACGGGGGACAGTACACGTATCTTGTGCTATGATAACTATGTTGAGTTCCCCCAGCGGTGTATCAAAGCGCAGTCACAACTCCTGCTATTGATACTGCGTCTTATCTTGTGGCCACAGTCCTGCCAACAGCCCGCAAACACAAGCAGGCAGCAAAACAAAAGATTGACTAAAAAGCCTCAGGGTCGTCGTCATTTCCATGGCAACCGCTGCTCTAGTCAAATATAATGCATGAAAGACATGTTGGTATGTGAAGGACAGTGACACGCTCCTACACACATGATTTGCTTTCTGCTGGAGGGATGGAGTTAGATGAATGGAGGAAAAGGATCTTGTTGAGGGAAATGGAATGTAAATTTTGGATGCAAAAATTATAAGTCATATTGCACAATTTAAGGTAGCATTCATGTCCGTAGCAAACTAAGCGGGATGTTTTAAGTTTAATACTTTGCTTAAGCCGTTCGTTCCAATCCGCAACCCCAAGTGAGAGCAATAATAAGACACTTTTTTAGCTGACTTGGTTCAAGAAGTCTTTTTTCGATGCATTTTTCCATAGAGATTTCTTTAAAGTATTCATAAAAGTGTTCAAAGCCATGAACTGAATCAAACCAGCTCCGAGGTGAAGCACAACATTACAAGCTTTGATTTTAAGCAAAAAAGAATTTTAAAATCAGACAAAAAGACAAAAGGTACACGACTGTGTACTTAACATCTTTTATGAGGGAATTAACTACAATCCCATGAAGCACTGCGAATTATGTAATTGAATTAAAAAAGATGGAAATGTATAAAAGTAACCTACTGATTTAAATTGGTGGTTATATTTAATGAAACAAAATATTTTACGTTTATTGCTAAATATTGTGTTACAAGTAGTTTGAGAGTGTATGGAGAGCCACGCTTTGTTGGACACGTTTCTTTGATAAGTGGATCTTTTTCTTCAGGATTCATGGATGGTGTAGTTCATCACTACAAATTCCACTATTTTTTAAAATTGAAGTTGAAACAATGCAGACTGATGGTTTTAACAGAAGCATATACCATCGATTAACAACCAAGGAGCTCACATTAGGTCTGACTTTAGCCTCATACGACCCCGCGTACACATTTGTGGACGTTGTATTTTGGCTTTGCTATACGCAATGCATAATTTAATTTAATTTTAACCAACTGATCTCAGTACAAGAGACTCTGGGCAGTCAGTAAAGGGTTAAACTTTCGTGTGACAAAACAACATGGCTCCGATCTCAGCGGAGTTTGTCTTTGGGAGAAACGCCAACAAAACTACATCTGGTACCTATGTAAAAACCTCAAAGTTTTTACATTAAAACCTGTTTGAGTCAAAATATTAGAGTCTCTAGTTTCATCCGACATGCTATTTTTAATTTTATTTAAGCGATTTATCACGAAACGCCACACTGCTAAACACAGTGTACACTAATGTGTACAGTAGCACAAGGTTTTCATTAGAAATCCTATATTTACTGTGCATTATCACATTGAGAATGTTTCTTTTTTATTATTATTTAATTTTTTTTTATTTTTTTTTTTTTGCTTTCAGAGGCTTTATATGGAGTTAAGACAAAAAATAAGGTGCATTTCAAACTGTTCTGAGATCAGTGAGACAGACAACACACTAGAGGTTAAGTCATTCACTAAATATGGAGCAATGAAGCAGAGGAGCATCCCATAGCTTTCTTATGAAGCCAAGTGCAGTCAATCCAAACTTCCCATGAAAAGTTCAGTTTCAGGCTGCAGATGATGTTTGGATCACTCAACATGTTTGATAGACATGGGACAATGGTAATCAGTACATAATCCAGATACACAAGATTATTTTAACATGGTTGGCAGTGATTGGACGATGGTGGCCTTTACTTATAATCAGAATTATTTATGCTAATTTCTGACTGGTAATATGCTTAAGCACTGGCTATCACTTGTTTGTTTGACAGTGCAAAGAAGGAACATTGAGATTTTGTTGCCAAAGTGAAAAAATAGAAAAAAGAAAAACTGTAACATAAAAGTCAAATCAAGTCAAATTATTTTAATTTGTATAGTTTTTTATTTGTGCTTTTCCCAGTACATATTTTTCAAAAGCAGCTTTACAGAAAATCAGCTGTAATGTCTGTAATGCCTAAAAACATGAATAACCAACACTCCTGGAAACATAAACAATTTGTATACTTTTTATAGCTTGGTATTATTTAAAATTTCACAACTTAGTCCCGCTGTCCACATATGTGGACATCAATTTTTAGGGAAAATATTTGCTCTATTATTTGTTTGTATTATTATTATTATTATTATTATTATTATTATTATTTTTTTTTTTTGCATGTTTATTAGGTGCTACCATTTACAAATGAAATTGAGAAATTAGAAATGCACACAGCAGTCATGCTTGACTCTCATGAGGTTCAGTTTTTTGTAAGCTACTGTTAAAAATCAATTCTTCTATGCAAAAAAAAACAAAAAAAAAGAATGGGATTTTTACTTCCTGAACCAGACTGGTGTGCTCTGTAGTGATGTTTGTTTTCGCAAGCACACTAATACTAAATTCTTTTGAGTAAATAGCAGTGACAAAGATTTTTCCATTCAATTAACCACAGTTAACACCAATATCTCGCCTGTCGTATCGAAATCCCAACTCGTTGAAAAATAAGCAGCACAGCTGGTCAACAGAAAGACCGAGCTTCCATTACGAGCAGACAGCTCACACTGAGGCACTGAGAATGTTTATACGCCAAGTAACGGGCCGCTCCTGAGAGACACTCTTCTCTTACCAGTGGATAAACATTGTGCTCAGTGCTGTCAGTCAAACTGGCCCCCAGATCCCAAGCCTCGCAAGGCCTCTGGTCTCTCCCACTGCTGAGGCATGTTAACTGAGGCATGGACAGTCTCACCAGACTCCCAGGCCATCACTTTCCTGCAGTGCATGGACAAAATGTATTGTAAAAAAGTCATGACAGCACACCCAAAGTGCAATATCTGACTCCTTACCATTCAGAAATGTCAGTGCTGCTGTTCTGCATTCTTCAGTCAAAAAATACTCTATATAAACATGCAGACGTGAATGCTTGGCCAACGTATTGCAAGCTAGTGGTCCCAATATTCAGTTCCAGTAACAAACCTCAGTATTCAAGAGTGGCAACAGAGTTGTGCCATTGAACCGGATGTGTTATTATTCAGGTAGCTACTGTAGCTATAAACATCTCAACAGCTGAGTATATCTAACTTGCTCAGCAAGTTTCTTTTAACAGTGAATCTCCGTCATGACAGTAGTTGACCTGAAAGAAAAAAATGACCATAGAAGACAGTTTACGGTAATGCTTGCTACAGCATCCCTTGCTGCAATGCTGAGAATTCAATATTTTTCTGAATGCAGCTAGAAGCATTTGTGTTGTGCATAGAGCATGATTCGGGCCCAAATACCGGCTTCATGGCAAGTCATAAAAATAATACAAGATGACAAAATCCTTCCAGTTGGATTGTACAAAAACAAAAGTACAACTTTAGCCCTATTCGGATGGGACTAGTTTTCCCTAAGGAGGTTAGGGAAATTCGTGTTTCACAGACGTACTTTGTGATTTTAATCCCGTCCGAATCTGACAAGTCTGTGTTTTTCCTCACACAACCTCTGTAAAAATTCCAGAGCAAATTACCTACTGTTTTTGGGCTAACTCAATGGTCCTCTGAGAGATCTAATCTTGTCTAAATGCGAATGTCTATGATTTCTGATATTGAATTTTCACAACGCTTGTCCTCATGTATTTTAACCAACTTGAAATACCATTAAGATTGCACTTATGCGCGTGTTCTGCCTGCTGCCTTTCAATATGGATGCAGATTTTTTGCCATCCGTTGAAAAAAATAATAAAATCAACCAGGAAAAACAGCAGAAACTGCTAAGACTGGCCACTGTAATATCAGCGTCAGGTAAGATAATCACCTTAATTTCTCTGCTCAGTTACGTAATGTTATAATGATATATTTCACCAGTTAGTCTTGTCTATTTCATTGTGTTTTTAATAAGCATCCAAAAACCTTTCTGAGGTTGGGTTGAAAATATGATGTACAGACAATACAAATGAGACATTTAATTTTCTTCATAAAATTTATTATTGAAGTAGTATCGCTTGTCAACTGAACATGAATTTGTCCATTTGAACTGCATGTATATAACTAAGCACTTTATTAGGAACACTATGGTCCTAATAAACCCAACGTGGTGTTCGGCTGTTGTAGACCATCCATCACAAGGTTAGACATGTTGCTCATTCTGAGCTGCTATTCTGCTCACTACAATTGTACAGAGTGGTTATCTGAGTTAGCATAGCTGTTCTGTCAGCTTGAACCAGTCTTGCCATTCTCTGTTGACCTCTCTCATCAACAAGGCGTTTCTGCCCGCAGAACTGCCGCTCACTGGATGTTTTTTTGTTTTTGGCACCATTCTGAGAAAATTCTAGAGACTGTTGTGTGTAAAAACCCCAGGAGATCAGAAATACTCAAACCAGCCCGTCTGGCACCAATAATCATGCCACAGTCGAAATCAATGAGATCAAATTTTTTCCCCATTCTGATGGTTGATGTGAACATTAACTGAAGCTCGTGACCCTTATCTGCATGATTTTATACATCACACTGCTGCCACACGATTGGCTGATTAGATAATCGCATGAATAAGTGTACAGGTGTACATAAAAATTTTACCAAGAGAGTGTATACTGTATATACACAATATACACTGATGAACCAAAACATTATGACCACTCACAGGTGAAGTGAATAACGTTGATCATCTCCTAACAAGGCCACTTTTAAGGTCTGGGTAGATTAGATTAACGAACAATCAGTTCTCGTAGTCAACGTGTTGGATGCAGGAGAAATGGGCAGGAGTAAAGACTTGAGCAACTATGACAAGGGCCAAATTATTATGGCCAGATGATTTGGTCAAAGCATCTCCAAAATGACAAGGATTGTTGGGTGCTCCCGGTCAGCAGACGTGAGTATCTACCAACAGTGGTCCGAGGATGGACAAACTACAAACAAGTGACAGGGTGTTTGGCACACAAGGCTCAACAATGCGTGAGTGCAACAAAGGTTATCCCATTTGGTCCAAACCGACAGATGGTCTACTGTGGCACAAGTCACAGAACATTTTAATGATGGTTACAGGAGGAATGTGTCACAACACAGTGTATTGCACCCTGCTGCATATGGGGCTGCATAGCCACAGACCGGTCAGATAGCCCATGATGACCCCTGTCCACCGTCGAAAGCACCTACAGTGGGCACACCAGCGTCGGAACTGGACCTTGGAGCAGTGAAAGAAGGTTGACTGGTCCGATGAGTCCCGTTTACTTTTACATTATGTGGACGGCTGTGTACATGTGCGCTGTTTACCTGGGGAAGTGATGGCACTTGGATGCACTGTGGGAAGACGACAAGCCAGTGGAGGGAGTGTGATGCTCTGGGCAATGTTCTGCTGGGAAACCCTGGGTCCGGCCATTCATGTGGACGTCAGTTTGACACGTGCCACCTACCTAAACATCGTTGCTGACCAGGTACACCCCTTCATGGCAATGGTATTCCCTGATGGCAGTGTCCTCTTTCAGCAGGATAATGAGCCCTGCCACACTGCACATACTGTTTGGGAACGGTTTGAGGAACATGATGAAGAGTTCAAGGTGTTGCCCTAGCCTCCAAATTCCCCAGATCTCAATCTGATTGAGCATCTGTGGGATGTGCTGGACCAACAGGTGTTTCAATATCACCATCTTGTAAGAATTATTATTCATTTTCATGAGACTGTGTTGTTCGTAGCATTATCCTGTATCGTTTATGTATTCTGCTTCATAATCAGCTATTAATTTTGGTCAGACACCTGCTGTATGTTTGCATGTCGGTTTAATAAGAATAATTTTAATGCTCTGGTGTAAAGTGAATCAAATGGTAAATATCAGCCCTGCCCTTTCTGGGTCGGATGAACTCAAATGTTTATAGTTAAAGATGAGATGTCAAATCCATGGGCTTCCAGTGGATCTTGAGAATTTATATTCCAATACCAGATAAAATGCACAATAATATTTGCACATCAAATCTATTTCTTGTAATTGCCTTTCGGTGAAAGTCACATGGATTCAGTAAAATTAGATTAAACATTTTCATTTTCATTTTTTTCACGATGTAATTATGTCCATTATTGAGAAATGTGCAACGTGACTAATCTCACAATGGAGGGAAGTTTTCAACCTCTGGTGGGGTCTGAAAGCTTCCACCCACATATTCTAATTACATTTTTCAAGCCTGCAGAGGAACTTATAAATGCATTGAGTTCTCTGTCCATTCAAGTGAAAGCAACACACTAATGAAAGAGATGCAAACAAGAAAACATGACATTTGCTTAGTGAGTGATGTAGCTGGCCTATTTCCATATTAATATATAAATATGCAAATGCAGAGTTTGATGTGAGTAATTAGTTGTAAGAAATATGAATTTGTTGATAAACTTTGTATACCGAGTTCATATTTCTGTCTTTATTTCTCATCACAGGTTACAGAGAACATACGAAATGTGCTGTATTGATGATGGAGCACCTTTTAAGTTTTTCCACAGAGTTTCAAATGAGTAACGATAAACTGCTAATTTAGAAAGGGAGGAGTTTGTAAGAGGAATGGGGAGAGTTAAGTAGCCTAAATTTCTTTGTAATGTTCAAGAATACAGACATTACCATAATTCCTTGCCCCAGAAAAATGAACAAGTCACACAATTCATGCCAAACTTAAAGAGACTCTCGGCTCTCTGAAAGCTTTGTGGCTCTGTGGGGAAAATTACATTTTATTGTTAAGGCTAAAAGTTACAGGAGGTCCTAATTTTACATTAAAATTAATTTTAAAAAATCATCTACACACCGGCATTTTGCTCGAAACGTGGGCAGAAGGTAAGATTTATTATTCAGTGAATAATTACTTTCCATCTGTTACAAGTTCCAAACTTAAAACAGATGTACTTTTTGTAAAAACATTGTATACAATGGACCAATGATGTCATTGTAAAAAAAAAATAACCCCTACCTTATGCCTCAAAATACTTCATATTTTGAATTTAAGACACAAACCAAGAAGACCTTTTCTACAAAGAAGTGTTGAAGCAGAAAATATATTATTATGATAACATTATGGCAGACGAGCATTAAGAATATGCCCAATTATTCCTCTACAATTACGTTAATTATCATATTTAGTGCAAATTATGGTTCACAGTATGAAATACATAATCAGTAGGTGTAGGATAATAATGTAAATTGTGAACAATTCAAATGGGCAGGACTTAAAGCACATTAGGATGGTCATAACACATAACTACCTCAACCTCCAAGTTCTGTCTCATTAGCATCTCACAGGTCAGTCACCTTAGTTATGAAGCATTTGTTTGAGCAGTTCTGGAGATTTCGACGCACTGAAACAACTCTATATTTTCGACAGTGTAAAACAAGTTAAATGGAGCCTATTGTTAGTTCAAGGATTTTGCATTATTTAAGAGTTTACAAAAAGAGAATTATCCGTATAGGCTGTGAAACGCATTACGCCCAGCAGAGAAATCCATACCAGAAGTACTTTGTATTCTGAGAGTGTAAATTTCAGTTCAAGTAGCAACAAATTCTGGATGTCCAGAAGCTTGAAAAATGTAAAGCCTGTATAACAGAAATATGGGCAATTTCCATGTCTAATGATAACATATGAAATGTCTCAACCCGCACAAACACAAACATATAAGCACAATAGGTTAGGATAATATATATATATATATATATATATATATATATATATATATATATATATATATATATATATATATATATATATATTTACATTTTTATAAACTTGTAAAATGACAACCTTGTGTACTCTATACTGCTGTATGACACTATATTTCTCTATTGCTCTATGTATCTACAGTATATTTGTTGTGAGTGATTGGTGAGACATTCTGAAAAAAGAAAAGTAAGACTCAGTACACTACCCAGCAAACAGGGGACGTCCCCCGGACGTTGCGAACATCCACTTAGGTCCGCATTTGGTCCTCTTTGTAATGTTCGCTGGCGGACGTTCCGAGGACATTCCGAACGTTCGCTACAAGTCCAATTTTCGGGCCAGAGTTTGCGACATCCCTATATCATCCCTCATCTGACATTTCCATAACAACACTTGCAAAATTCATTCGCCCATGTGTTCCCTTTAATTATCAGACCTGACACCTTGCAACTCAGACAAAGGAAAACTTAAACTAACCCAGCTAACAAAAAAAGGTCCTCAGAACGTCTCCTAAATGGCCTCTGTGAACGTCCCCTAAACGTCCTGAATGGACGTCCTGTGAACGTCCCCTAAACGTCCTGAGGATGGCAAGAAGACCCTACACAGGGACGTTTGCGGGACGTTCACAGAGGCCATTTAGGGGACGTTCTGAGGACCTTTTTTTGTTAGCTGGGTTAGTTTAATTTTTCCTTTGTCTGAGTTGCAAGGTGTCAGGTCTGATGATTAAAGGGAACACATGGGCGAATGGATTTTGCAAGTGTTGTTATGGAAATGTCAGATGAGGGACAATATAGGGACGGTCGCAAACTCTGGCCCGGACGAAAATTGGACTTGTAGCGAACGTTCGGAATGTCCTCGGAATGTCTGCCAGCGAATGTTACAAAGCGGACCAAATGCGGACCTAAGTGGACGTTCGCAATGTCCGGGGGACGTCCCCTGTTTGCTGGGTAGCTGATGTTACTTGAGAGCGGCGGTCAGTATGTGCCCAGCCGTGCACTCGAGCGCTCCTTTCATGTGCATGCTCGAGGCACTTATCACTGTTCAAATCTGTGTCAAACCCATTTGAATAGCTAACCATACATGCACGATCATCACAATCACAGTAATAACAGAAAAGAATATAGTTTATCCTGCAATAATGGCCTTGAGATGTCTTAATGCAATTGATTATTCATGAAATGCATTACTTCACAGTAAAAGGCTAAAGAGGGTGAACAAATCCAGATGATTTGTCACTTGAGCAGATTTGGAGTAAGTACAGGAAATATTTCTCTTGTTTTTGAACGTATCACAGGTTTATGTGATGCTGAACACTCTTTAAGACAGTGTCTTTGGCAGTTCCTTAGGAAAATTGACCATGGTTTTATTATAATAACCACAGTTTAACCATGGTATTTGTAGTAAAACCATAGTAACCACAAAATTAACCATGGTTACTACAATATTACTATAGTAAAACCATGTTAATTAAATGAATGTAATATTACTGTAATAAAACCACTGTTAATAGTATCAAAACTATGGTTGCTTCCTGAGGACTGTCCCTGTTATACAGGGACAAGCATTGACTGAAATGACTGAATAAAACCTTTCTATACATGCATACTACACATAAATATGAACGTGAACATGGTATTTAACATATATTTCATTACATAATAAATAGAAAGTGAAAACGATCAGTGTATTACAAAAATAATACCAGTGTTAAATGCTTTGAAAACCATTGGAAACACATTTGGGTTATATAGGACCCACATATGCATTCGAGGGGTAGTGATGCAAATAATCAACTAAATCTTAAAAAGGTAATTTTACTTGATAGAAGTCCTGTTGTGGGAAATAAATAAATAAATAAATAAATAAATAATATATATATATATATATATATATATATATATATATATATATATATTAGTGATTGAAAACTTAATGCCGAAGCAGGTATGTGAACGCAGACGCTTCCAGCAACGCAAGCTCGATTTCGTGCGTAGTTGCGTCCAAAATGTGCCAAACTGCAATTCATAACACAACGCAAATACACGTTGCATTCTCAACACTGCCACAAGGGCTGCTATATTGAGATTAGAGTGAACTGTCCGCTTCTACAGTGATATTTCTCTTTCAAGCCAACTACTACAGTTTGAAGAGAATATAGCGGAGTTTGTTTAAGTCAATATATTTATAGCAATTTACTAAAATAAAAACATCTAGATTAATGACACAGATGTTTGAAAGTAACTCTATTACCCCCTTGAGTACTGAGGTTTGTTCCCACCACAGTAACTTAAGAATGCACGTTAGTTCAACCGAAAAGCACTTTTGCCATGCAGTGGCCAATTCTCACATCTGTGTTCACATACTATCGAAGACTAAGTTTTGGCCTTACACACAGCTATTGTATGCCGACAGGGAGCATTTTGAATGCAGCACATCACTGTAAAAGATCTAAAATATCTACGTATTTCTACATATCTACATATCTATAACATAATGGCTTTGTACATATTTAACATTTCTAAAAACGTATATACGTAAAAATAGTTACAATTTAGATGTTGTCAAATTCTCCCCATTGGCCCTTCTCAGTCATGGCCTCTTAATAATCCCCATCCATTAATTGGCTCTATCACTCTACTCTCTCCTCTCCACCAATAGCTGGTGTGTGGTGAGCGTACTGGCACACTATGGCTGCTGTCGCATCATCCGGGTGGATGCTGCACACTGGTGGTGGTTGAGGGGAGTCCCCTGTTCGCTGTGTAAAGCGCTTTGAGTGTTGTGTCCGAAAAAGCGCCATATAAATGTAACATTCATTCATTCAACATGGCCATATTGTATGTTTCAGCATCTCTTGTATTCAAATGTACATTTAAATGTCTTCAGTACGAGTACCTTCTGGTGTAGCCACAGAGTACGTTTTCTGACTATCCCCATTACAAACACATCTTTACTATGTGTTTACCTGCTCTGATACTGATGCTCTGGTACTGACATGCACACAAATCTTTTGCTAATTGGCTGAAAAACTCTCTGAATGATCCTCTTGACAGATGCAAGGTGCTGAATTGTCAGTTCTAACAGGGGTTACTCTCAAAAGACTCGGGCACTGAGCAACAAGCCAAATGTTAGCTCATTCTTTGAGGGAATGCTTTTGTCAGTCAAGACCCAACACAATCAATATTCATATGCATGGCGAGTCAGTGCTGACAAATGGCCATAAACACTGCACGCAATGGATTTATCACAAAATTAATAGATGCTCTGTGGAATAAGCAAGTCTGTAAGGAGAACGTGGGGGCTGAATCATCAGGTTTTCTTTTTGAGAGGCTTTGGCTCCCAGTACAGAGTGCAAGACTGACTCAGCACCAGAGCTGGGTTAATAGATTTTCACTCAAGTTTACAAATTTGCAAGTTTTCTACTCTTACAAGCCCTTATTTAAGGTTTTAGAGAACATAAATGACTCTTATAGAATCTCTGATCTCTGCAAGCTATTTGGATATGTTGAAAGTAATCTTGAATGGTATTTTATGCTTTATTTGCAATTATTAACGGATAGTTTTAGTCCTGGATGATAAATGATCAATACAGTGTTCCATTCGCGCTAACAATACAGAATTGGGCTGGGCAATACAACAATAAATACTGTGGTGACAAAATACAGTGTCAATTGATAGATATTTTGCTATATCGTGTGTATAGTGGTATGTAAATATCCATTTGCGCAGCGTGGGCTTTCAGTATCTATCAGTGGGCAGGGCTTCAGCTAGAGACTGAGAGAATTTAAGAAACATGGACAGGGTTTTTATGGCTTTAAATAATTTCCGGCGGCCAGCCAAACAAATTCAGTGATATTCATCTTGCATTCTGCGCTTCATAAACTTATATACTAACTAAAATGTACTTCATTGCATCTTTTGCCCATGCAATTCAAGTGAATAGTGACTTAGGCTAACATTCTGCCTAGCATCTCCCATTGTATTCAACAGAGGAAAGAAAGCCATTCAGGTTTGTAATGACATGAGGGTGAGTAAATGACAACAACATTTTATTTTTGGGTAAACTATCCCTTCAACACCTGCTTTGTAAGTATTCAGATCGCACTTGTCAGTTATTGAACTTATCCTCATCTGTACTAATTTAGTAGTACGCCATTAAAGTCTTTTTGGAAACAAGAAAATGTTTCAGGCTAAATGAAGGTATGAAGAGTGTCTTCTGCTTACTGCCAGCTCTACTGCCCTACCAGCTTTCTCTCTCTCACACACACACATCGGATCTGTCAGGCATGGTGAGGCTACAGGGCTTCTTTAACATTCGGATGAGAGACATCTATTAAATGTCACCCTGCAAGACAAAGAACCACAGTCCCAGACTCAAACATTAGGGACCAAAGTCAGAGAGACACCCAGTTAGGAGTGTTCTTAAAAGAAATTTTACAGGAAAATAAAATGACAATAAGCGTAACCTTTTCACCAGTGTGAGTGTCAGACAAGAACATGACAGCGCCAAGCCAGTCAGTCAAAATAGTTAAAAAAGAGTTTACTGAAGTTTTAGGACATACAGTGAACTACACACAATGTTATTATCCACAAAATTTTTGTAGAGGCTCCATGATAATCAAGTTGTCATTGATTTTAATATTTGCCTCCATTTCACAATTCTTGCAAATTCTATTATGAAGCAATCATGCATGAAGCAATTCTGTAATTACATACTAAACCCCCAAAGGAATTCCAAACCAAATGTGGAAGGGTTCTTAAAGGAATATTCCGGGTTCAATACAAGTTAAGCTCAATCGACAGCATTTGTGGCATAATGTTAATTAACACAAAAAATAATTTCGTTTTTTTACATTTTAAATAAAGCAAAAATCTAAGTTACAGAGAGGCACTTGCAATGGAAGTGAATGGGACCAATTTTTGGAGGGTTTAAAGGCAGAAATGTGAAGCTTATAATTTTATAAAAGCACTTACATTCATTCTTCTGTTAAAACTCATGCATTATTTGAGCTGTAAAGTTAAATCATCATTTTTACAGTCATTTTAGGGTTTCAGGATTTGTTGACATCGTCATGGCAATGCAGTTGTAAAATTGGCTATAACTTTACACAGATATGTTAGTAAGCGATTTTATCTCACTAAAACCATGTTAACACGCATATTGTTTATGTCTTGTGGCTATACTTTTGTAACAGTGAGTATTTTAATGTTTACAGACTGTCCCATTGACTTCCATTGTAAGTGTCTCACTGGAACACAGATTTTTTAGAAAATATAATTTTTTAGGTAATCATTATTATGCCACAAATGCTGCCGATTGAGCTTAACTTTGAACCCGGAATATTCCTTTAAATATGGTTAGCTAATCTTGCTAGGGTTGCCAACATACAATTCGGGCTGCAACGAACCTCAAATGACGGCATTGAAAATTATTGACAGAAATCCCTTTAAAAAGTCAACCAAAGCAAAAGTCATTGAAAAATTCCCACTACTCAAAATATTGGAAGAGACCCATCCTCTTCGGTGTCTAAGATGGTTACAGCCCTGTGCAGAAGAAACTTCATTCCTCTATTTATTGCTAGTCTGGTTCTTTTGTGACATAGATGGACAATCAAAATTTTCACTTTAGTTCCCAAAAGAACCGAACAGGGTTGCATATCTCCTTGAGTTTAGAGATGTCTGCCATGCATTTTGGTGCTTCTGATATGATGAACATCTAGTTCTGTGCCCCTTGAAGAAAGCCAGGGGGAAAAAGGGTGGAATGCAACGAACACTTCTATCAACTGCAGGTTTGACAAATTCCGGCTGACTCCGGAGAAGAGCTCTAGAGTAACAGAATTTTTCCCGGTTCCATGCAGGCCACATTGTCATGGCAACGGGAGCCCTTTATGAGTCGGTGCGCGCATACTGCGGGAAGAAGGCAGGGACTGCAGTTTTCACCACCTTTTCATTCATTATCTTTCACTTCTTTTCGAAGTTACAAAGTGTTAAGGTGCTCATTCAACCACTTTAGATTTTTCTTAATATTTCACATGTATCTAGAATGTTTAAGTGTGACTTTCTATTCCATAGGATGGAAACGGTGAGGTGTTATTAATAAACGCTTAAGGCTGTGAGCCATTAGAATAATTAGAGTCTGGACAGGGATGTGCAAATGTGACAGACTGCCCTTTAATCCAGGTAGTAGAGCAGAAACATGCTTCTGTCTTTTCGTTCTGTTGGCTCTGCATGCTTTTTGCTGCAGAGAGGCTATGCCACATATATCTTCCTTTTCCTAATAAACTTTGCTTTATTGATTGTCACCCCCAACGTTTTGCAATATCAAATTAGCATATGACCTGGAAAGATTGCAGAGTCAATATGTAAGCAAAAGACAAAAGCTTTAGTGCTATCACATGGTTCCACATGTTCTCATATAGTTTGCTGGTCAAGTTTTGAGTAGCCACATTAAAAAAAAAAACTTCTTGCAGTGTTTCCAGCACCCACTATTTAGTAGAGCTGTCAGAATTAATGTGTTAATGTATTGCGATTAATTTAAAAGGTTTAACACATTAATTTTTCTTAATCACTATTGATGCATTTACCATTTATACAGCATACACCAGCATAAACACTGGTTCAAAGGGCAGAACCTTTGTGATGTGTCCGCACGGAGTCATTACACTGATGGGCACGCCACAAACACACACAACAGCCGTGTCAGTGATCAAATGATGGAGAAAGGAGCTCTTGACGCTATTTGCTGTACAAAAAGAGCCCAGATGGGACTTGTGACAGAAATCAAGTATTTTTCAGCTTATGTAAAGCACATTTTAATTACCAATGAAACATGCCAAGTCTGAACTGTCACCAAAATGCAGAATGAGACGTTATTATCTGCAATCGTTTTTCATGTGGAGTTCAAAGTGGCGTTGTCGCCCTGACGCGAATCATGAAAGTGGCTTCACGATTGCTGTGACAAAGCTGATAGCCACAGTCTACCGGCGGATTAATATTGTGGAGGATGAGTTTAAGAGAATTAATGCCTATTGCAATGAAAATGCAACCTATGAGAAACTAGTTATTTCAATTAGTCAAACTCCCACTTAGCTCAAATGTTACTTGAATTGGTATTTTAGTGCATTTCTATCTTTATGCTGTGGAAGGCTTTGTTTGGAAAATGTTAATAAAACATTATATTGTTACATATTGTTTTGCTTTCTTTCCTTAGAAGGAAACAGAATCAGAAGTTTGACAGGAACAGAAGTATGTTTAGAGTCCACTTTCAAATTCTGCAATTAATTATGATTAACTACGAAACTAAATTTTAAACAACTAACAGCACTACTATTGCTGAGTTGCCAGCTGGAGAATTGTATGCAATGATGAGAGAGAGAGAGAGAGAGAGAGAGAGAGAGAGAGAGAGAGAGAGAGAGAGAAGCAAAGTAACATATATAAAGTAACAAAGTAACAATAAATAATAAACTCAACTATAGAGCACAAAAGTGCCCGCCCACTTTTTTTCTTTTTTCCGCAGTGCCACCAGCCTCTTCCCATTCATTACTTACATAAGGCTTTCATAAAAATCCTTCAGAAAATAGTTCAAATCCATGAACCAAACAATCCAGCTCCAAGGTGAATCACAACATTGCAAACTTTGTTTTGAAGCAAAAAAAGTATTTGAAAATCAGACAAAAAGATAAAAAGGTTCAAGACTGTTTACTTAACATTTGTAATGAGGGGATAAATTACAATCCGATGAAGCATTGGGATTGACGTCATCAAATTAAAAACAGTGGAAAAATATAAAACTACTGATTTAAAGTGGTTGAATATAAGTATAGAAACAATAAATTGTAATATTATGGCAAAATATTCAAATATATACAAATACAGTACTGTGCAAAAGTCTTTGACACATAAGATGTTTCACAATAGCATTTGTCTTAGGGTGGTTATTTATATCTTCAGCTTTAGAGTGTCAATAGGAAATATAAATGTTAGACTCCCAAACATTACTTTTGCAAATAGAAAAGATTAGAATAGAAGAACAGGGCACTCTGCAACAAATGTCATGGCCCCCACAGAGACCCCCACTGAACATCGAGTCAGTCTGGGATTACATAAAGAGACAGAAGCAATTGAAACAGATTAAATAGATAGAACAACTGTGACGAATTCCCCAAGAAGCTCGGAACATCCTATCTGCCAACAACCAAGAAAAACTGTGTCCAGGTGTACCTAGGAGAATTGGTGCTGTTTTAAAAGCACAGGTGGTGACACCAAATATTGATTTTGCTTTTTTTATGTTTACTGGACTTTGAATGACATTAAGATAAATGAAAACTATTTATGTCATTATTTTTGAAGACATCCTCACTATGCAACATTTTTCACAAGTGCCTAAAACTTTTGCACAGTACTGTAGATAAATAGATTGAGAGTGTAGGGAGACCGACTTGATTGTGTCATTCACAGTGCGTCTTGGAAGTGGAAGGTCACTGCAAAGCTCTTTTTGTTTGCCACAATTCTCTGATTGGTGGAGCGTTTCTCTTCAGGGTCATAGATAGTTTAGTTCTGCACTAGAAATTCCACTATTAAACACAATTTTTATAAAATGAAGTTCTGATGACTTCAATAGAAGCTTAAACTAATGATTAATAACCTAAGGTTTATAAGTTATCGTTAAAAATCAATTCACCAACGGAGAAAATTAATAGATGTTTTACTATGGAACAAATTGCTCAAATGGCACAACAGTATTAATGAATCAGTCAAATCTATTGGCCAAGACAGAATCCATTGGTCTAAATCATGGACTTGGTGCCTCCACAACAAAAACAAATTCCAATAGAAAACATGACCTTGCTGGTATTACAAAATACTGTACAGTATATGTACCTGACTGGATAGAAATAATGTTACCTCTTGTGTCTTTATCATCAGCCACACAAATTCACTCTTTTCTTTAAAAAGCAGTGCTGGTGACTACAAACTTTCCCATGGAAACAGATTTCTCATGCAGGCCTTGAAAATAGACCTAAAATCCAGGAAAGCTTGTCATGTCTTGTAGAGATGTTCGAAGCAGTCCTGTCATGTAAAATAATCTGGGTTTGTGAATGAATGGCATTTGAAACCTGTGCATATATTGAGCTTCAGTTCTAGATTTGAGGCAGATGGGACTTTATGTAGATGAATTCACCACCCCACTGAGTTACAGTGTGGCTTCATAGGGTTTTTGGCCAAGGATAATAACCATGATTTGTACAAGTTTTACAGCACTGAAGCAAATATGTTAGTTCATTTCATGAGCCTATTAGAGAATCACAACAAGAGCCATTACAGCTTACAACAACAATAAGAAAGGATAACTCAGCCTGAACAATTTATGTCATTTAAATTTTCACCAACGAATTATAGTACACGCTATATTACAGAGACAAAACTTAGAGGGCTCTTCATTTTTCCAGCATAACTGTTTGCATATATTGCTTTTCTGCCGTTTTCAGATGTTGTGTGGTCTTCAGTGCAAATTTATATTTCTTATTAGACACACATACAGAGCTGACCATCCCCAACCTTGTGTCATAAAAGTGACAGAATTGTGCCTGTAGGATCCATTATTCATCAGCACCAGTGAGGCGCAGCGTTCAGCTGTTGGAGAATATTAATGTAGCTCCATTACGGATGCTGTACACGCAACAGTGTTTTTGCCGATCCTTGGGGGTTATTTGTAAATGCATTATGACGGCTTCCAGGAGACTTTGGGGATTCCATGTTCCACACCAAACCAAAGCAAATGGATAAATGCACACGGTTGAATGCCCCAAAGGGAAGGCCATGGAGTTAGACCAACTGGGGGTGGCCAGTTGGTCAAGTCATGACAGGAAGACAAAGTAACCACTCAGGGACCAAAAATGCCCTGTCCAGATCCTTTGAGCCATTCCATAACCCCCTCTACTTATTGCTTCTTTTTTCGTGTTTAAACAACAATAGGAGTTCGGTGATGTTCTGTTTGTACCAAACACATACTGTACCGTATATACTACCATAAGAATTATGTAGATTTTACTGAAGATTGCTGTAGATTTTTACATTTTCTGAAGAAAATTTGAGTGGTGTTTGGCAATGTAAAGCTTGCCACATCAATACTAGGATGTTTTGGTTGGTTTCCAGGGCATTGCTACGTGGTTGCTATGGTGTTCTGAGTGGTTATTAAGTGTTTACTTACTGGCCTAAGTCAAAGGAGTCCACCAACAAGTCTTTATGAAAATCTTGTCCTTTCATATGGCTCAGGACCTTCCTTAAAACTTAAGTCGACTGTCTTATTACTTAGAAAATAATAGCAAACCTCTCCTCAACAAACAACATGATTTGAAGTATCATTCATGTCCATAGCACAAACGGTGTGGAACAGGTTAAGTTACGCAATGAATTAAAACTTGCAATGTCATGCAACTCAATACATACCAGAGGCGATCGCACGGTTTCACCTAAAATTTCATCAGAAATGCGCCAATGAATTTAATAATCTATATCAATTTCATAACACTCTTTGTACATTTCAATATTTTAGTGTATAAAAGTGTAAAATATCACACAATCACGCTGTTTATTCAAGTAACGCAATCTGTGTTTTTCTACATGAATATGTCCATACAATTAAGTGGACAAACGGCGCATAGGGGGCTACTGAAGTCCTTTCAATGGAAGTCTATAGCAAATACCTGTACCATTATATTTCAGGGGAGTAAAGGTCAATGTACATTGGATGAGAGGCTCTTAACACTCCACTTTAAGTTGCACTCAGATGCCATGGGTCTCTGGATGTCTATTGGAGCTTCAAGAGCACAAGTTGCATTGGAAAAAGCATCTGATTGCTTATAGAGCACAACAGTGACCACACACTTTTTCAGTTGTCTGGTTTCCGGAAGTATTTTCCCCATTCATTTCTTTCATAGACTTTTAATAAAATCCTTCATAAAAGAGTTGTAAGCCATGAACCAAACCAACCAGCTCAGAGGTGAATAACAATATCACAAACTTTGTTTTGAGGCAAAAAAGTATTTGAAAATCAGAATTAAAGACAACTGTACAAGGCTGTGCACTTATCGTCTTTTATGAGGGCACAAACTACAATCTCATGAAGCATTGTGAATGAAGTCATTGAATAAAAATTGATGGGTCTATATAAAACTATTGATTTTAGGTTGTTGATAATGAGTATAGAAACAATCTATGTTGCGTGTATTGCAAAATATTCAGATATGTACAAATATATAAGCAGTTTAAGGGTGAAGTGACTTGATTACATCATTCACAGTTCGTCATGGGATCGTGCAGTCGCTCCAAGGCACGTTTTTGTGGGTTTCGTTGGCAGCGGTTCTCTGATTGGTGAAATTTTCTCTGCTGTACCTTGGTTAATGTAGTTTACCATGAATTCCGCTATCAAACAATTTTTAAACAATGAAGTTTAAATAACGCAGACAGATTGCTTCAGCGGAAGCATATACAATCGATGAACAACCTTGGAGCTCACGGTCGGTCTGTCTTTAAAGATTTATGAGTTATCGTTGAAAATCAATTAATCTATGGGATAAATTAATGGGATTTTTACTTCCGGAACCAGACTGTTGCGCTCTATTGGACATTGGGCTTTTAATCAATGTATTTTAGTCTCTACATGATGATTGGTCAAGATTAGAAATTGGCAGAACTTCTCAACAAATGGCCAATAATTGAAATGGTGATGAACATGAGTGAAACAGTTTATTTGCAATCTGACGCTACACATTTATTGCAGCTTTCATTACCAGATGTTTTGCCTAATTGCAGTTTTAATTGTTGCAAAAACAGATTTGGGCTTAATTATTTTCGATTAGCAATTTCACAGTTTGACAAGTAGTTTGAGCAGCTTATGGGAGCAACACTGCAGACATCATAAACACTAGTCAGTGATTCCCCACTCTTGAATAGCACCAGCCGCTAGTGCCCTATATATACTTTCATGTATACAATAGGAGTTACCAATACATTATGCAATGTGCAATATATTATTTCACTAACCGTGAGCCTAGTCAAAGGTGAACCATCCTGTAACTATCTTTGTCACCCGTCTGCCTGGAGAATTCCATATTGTTGCTTAATGAAGGCATGGAAAGGATAATTAAAGCTATTTATCTTTCGGTGAGGTTCCCTTGTTGAGGAATGGTTCCTTCTCCAATGTCAAAACTATTGATGGGTTACTTTTGTTAAGCTCTATGGGCACCATTGGTCAACAGTAACACTAAAGTCTCTTTACTATGATTAGCTGGAGCTCGGGAAGCTGATGTAAGTTTAATTTATCTCTTGACTTAACCTAAGCAAAGGCTTGGAAATAAGAATAACAGAGAAGAGCCAGGGGTAGACATACTGAGAGGTACGGCTTAGGAGAGGATTTTTTTTTTCACTGAGTGTTTGCCATCTAAGAGGTGGAAAATCACTGGATCAATTAAAAGTCCAGTCTTGACAGTTATGGAGGAGAAAAATACTGCTCGCTCCAGCATAAACGCTGCTTTTAACAGTTCTCGTGGAGCTGCAATGGAGGATTACTAATCGTGTATGACCTAGCCGTAACCTTCAGAGTAGAAAAACCTGACTGGACTTTTATCAGAGCCAGACATCAACATTCTTAGAGACAAACAGTCAAATCAAAATGCACAATATATGCATGCTAGGCACAGTTGAAAGCTACTGTATACTTCATGCCAATGCAGTTACTGAATAATACATAAAGTACACACCCATTTGCTCAAACACACACACACACACACACACACACACACACACCTGACATTAAATAAACACACTACCACACCTTTTATCAAAAAATGTTGAAATTGTGAAATTGTGATGATTACTAACGAAAAACGTAAAATGAATTGCACTTTTCTTTAAACAAAGAGGTTATGGCTATATTTAATTCAAGGTGTATCTCGGTAGATTAAATATTCACGATACTGTATACAGATGTGCTGATCTTTTTGGCGATATAAAACAAAACAACACTGTGAATGTCGCAATGATTTTAAATGTCATTTTTTTGGGCCATTAAGATACCAAAGACCACGTCATGGACTGTTTTCACACTGCTGTGTTCGCACACTTCTGTGTTCACAAAGAGGAAGTCATAATAGTTGGGTAAACTATGGCGGCGATCGGGAAGAACCGTTATAACCAGTGCCACAACAGTGTTCCTATTTGCACAAATTCTAAATGAAAATGTCTGGATTTGTGCTTCCATGAATTTCCAAAAGATGCTGAACTTTGTACGAGCTCGGTGGGTTCAGGCATTTAAATGTGAAGAAGATAACTTCGTTATTAAACAAGAAAGCACTTTCGTCTGTGGACAGTATTTTCAAGATGAGGACTTACAGCAGTCGCTTACAGATGGAACTGTGAAACGCTTTGAAATCTGAGCTGTACCGTCACAGTTTCAATGGAATTATTACATATCACAACCGATACAGGAGTGTGTTTGACAGGATTAGAAGTCGGATGGAGTGCAACATGGGTCTCTCCACTCCTTCAAATCCTGTGTCGCCCCCCATTAGGTATTAGTTTCACCAAGTACAACTCACAGATTTGTTAACTGTGCCCTGTTTTTGGCATTTTTGCAATTTGTGTCAACAGATTTGCAGCTCATTCCTTTTTTACATAAATATGTGCCTGCTGATTTAATGCACAACCTCTCAATAATAATTTATTTTTATCGACTTACATTCGTATTCGTGCAGATAACCCTCAAAAAACAACTAGTAACCTTTGTTGAGTTTACAGCTACTCTGAAACATTGAAAAGACATGTAAAGACATAAAGAGTAAAGTTATTATTTACATTTCTTTCGAAGTTGTGTAATAAATTATCAATGATTTGAAACAAAATCAATCAACAAAGCAGAACCAACAAATTATCGGTATTGGCAGACGTTGTTCCGAGTAATTGAATATAAATAATCAGTAGTGGTTCAAAAGAATCAGTATTGGCACACAAATTTTGTTACGGTGCATTCCTACTCATATACTCCTGAAACAGTCGGTACACCTGTCAGACATTGATAATTTATGACCGTGGAGTTAGAAACACCTCCCTCGGATATAATTTTAATAATTTGCACCTGTAATTTCATATAGTTTGGAGAAAAAAAAATCACAAGAATGCTTCAACCCAACTTTAGTGGAGTTCTGTGCACCAAGGGAAGCTCCATCTGAATTATCTCACTGTTAGATTATTTATCTCTTTCTCCCTCCTTTAAAAAGTCAGTGAACAGCCATTTATATTCAAGAGAAGATGCAGTTTGTGCTCTAAATTCTCCACTTCATTCTGAAAATAACCACAGGCATTGAGGAAAAGGCAAGAAAGGGTCCTAATCTTTCCTCCACATACAAACAGGGCATGCCAAGCTCTCTGTCAGAGTGCCGGGTAAAAGAATAAACAAGTGGAACACCAGTAGCGCTGCTACAGGCCCCTTTTCCATCATCCGGTGCTTCCACTAATGAGGGAGAACTGCTCAAATGCATTTCTTTAAAATTCAGCTTCAGTCTCTGACACATTTCAATCCTGCTAGACAAAACATATCTTGGCTAAGAACAACTATGGATGGAAATAAAAAAAGGACACACTAAAATATTAAGTGAATGAACAACGTTTTAACAGATTTTCTGGACTGGCTGAAATATCTGAGATAAAACTAGATTTGCATTTTCTCAGGGTCACAAACAGGGCTTTAAGGCAGCAAAATAATAGCTTTTAAGTTTTAGGTAAGCTTAGGTTGTTGGGCGTTGGTTAGGGTTAGGAAATGCAGAAGCATACATTAAATGGCGCATTATAAAACAATGTACATCATAATACATGCATCTTGTTTTCTGTCAGATGTACATGTGACTCTTTGCATTGTCTTTGCAGTTTAACGGAACATTCACACTGACAAAGCGACCAAAATATATCCAAATGATCAGCAACATGTGGCGACTACCAGTGGGATGCGGAGAGTGATCCTGTTTTATGCTGTTGGATTTAGGGTGCTTTCACACTTGGTTTGATTGCTTGGACCGAACCCGAGTTCGTTTATTCCCCCCTCCCCTTGCCCCAGTTGGTTTCTGTTCCAATCGTATTATTTGTGTCCAATTACGCCATGAACATGCGTAAAAACTGCAGCAGTTTACCACTGTAACTTGGTAACAACTCAATAAGACATCAGCTTTTTTTGGTTATTACAGTATTCATCTCTTTGGATTCACCACCAAAACTTTACATGCATGGAACGACACTTAAGTTTGTCTGCCACGGATGCAGTGAATGTGCATTGGTGTAAAAATGTGATCATTTGTCTGACGATGCATTGCAAGATATGTGAAGATTGTGGGTTGCTCTCTGAAGAGGATTTATTTGGAATAAGCAGGTATGAGAAATGCATTATACCATAATGATTGCGATCAGGAGCCTGTAAAAATGCAAATTATATGTCATCACTAGTGTTTCACTTCCACTATTTCGTACAATTGTGTTCATATCAGCAGCAAACCGTACCACAGTTCACATGAATCGTACCCCAGACCACCTTTTCAAGCGGACTGGGGTGCAGTTCCCGGATGCGCTCCCGAGTTCGGAACAGCGTTCACATCATCCAAACGAACCAAATTTTTATGTCATTCGATCTTGGATGCGAATCAAATGTGCTAGTGTGAAAGCACCCTTTTAAGTGGTTTTCACACTGGGCACGTTTGCCGCGGTTCAAATCCAAGAGTGATTGTTTACTGCATTGGTTTGGTTTCAGACTCATTCAGGATTCTTTCGAACACCGGTGCTTTTCCGTCATCAACTTGTGCCATAACAAACATGCAGTTGATGGAGAACACAGCACAGGTCGCTATATTTGTATGATTTTTTTTTTTTATTAATTTGGTGCCATTATGTACTCCAAAGTGAATGACGTGTGCCTCTGTGCGTCACATGCCGTAATTCAGCAGTTGTACATGTCCAGGAGAAGGCGACTATAACTGATGCTCAAACGTTTTTGAGGACACAGCTGGTTGCACGTTCAGTCACTCATAGTGCATGTTTGCTTTTGTACAATTGATGATGTCATCATGATTAAATCGGCAAAAACTCATGTGCCTTCCTGAACAAATGCCAACCCAAGTACAGGTTGCTTTCTCACTCATGCGAATCGCAACAGGGTTCCATTGCAAATTAACTCAGACCACCTCCTTCAGGTAGACTCGGGTCAAAAAATACTCAAAGGTGGATATACACTCACTGAGCTCTTTATTAGGAACGCCATGGTCCTAATATAGTTCCTGACATGGTATTCTGCTGTTGTAGCCCATCCACCTCATGGTTTGTCGAGTTGTGCATTCTGAGATGCCATTCTGCTCACTACAATTGTACAGAGTGATTATCTGAGTTACTGTAGCCTTTCTGTCAGCTCGAACCAGTCCAGCCATTCTCTGTTGACCTCTCTCATCAACAAGACCTTTCCATCCACAGAACTGCCGTTCACTGGATGTTTTTTGTTTGTGGTAACATTCTAAGTAAACTCTAGAGACTGTTATGTGTGAAAATCCCAGGAGATCAGCAGTTACAGAAATACTCAAACCAGCCCATCTGGCACCAGCAAACACGCCACGGTCCAAATCACTGAGATCACAGTTTTTCCCAATTCTGATGGTTGATGTGAACATTAACTGAAGCTCCTGACCCATATCTGAATGATTTTATGCATTGAACTGCTGCCACATGATTGGCTGATTATTAGGCAAATAGAAAAAAAGCACAAGAAAGCAGACCAAACGCAATTTATTATGCAAATATTACAGGGTCATTCCATGTCAACTCAACCAGAAATCCCCGGCTCAAAACATAAAGGATAATGAAAGGCAAAATATAAAGCCATGGATCAATATTTGATTCAAATAAAAATAAAAGTATTAACAAAATAAAAAATTTCAGCAGGGAAGTTTGTAAAATTTGGTTGATTTGACTTAGAATAAACCTTCAGTCATTATCACTATCGGATTGTTATTGAACATTCCATCATTGTAAGTCAAAATGAGATGTCATAACTTTAATATTACATTTCTTATGAAGTATAAAGTTTATTTAAAAAAAATAACAAATAAAATAGATAGCACACCCAAAGCTTAAACCTACAACATTAAGTTTGAATGGAGTCCTTTGAACAATTCATTACAGAAAATGCTAGAGACAAAAAGAAAAGGAATTTCATTCACTGTATAAATGTGAGCTTGGCTCA
Organism: Myxocyprinus asiaticus; assembly: GCF_019703515.2. NCBI lineage: Eukaryota > Metazoa > Chordata > Actinopteri > Cypriniformes > Catostomidae > Myxocyprinus > Myxocyprinus asiaticus. The sequence goes on along the minus strand of NC_059388.1, from coordinate 29,674,894 downwards.
AAAGTATGACTGAAAAGAGGTTAGGAAAGTGCAGTGAGTCTCATCTGTGGGATTCACTTGAAATCAATTTGTGGTATGGTCACACAAGGGTAGGCTTCAAAGATACAATGATTTCAAAAGACCCACAAAACAGCACCTCACCGAAAAACAAGTGTGGTTGTGTAAACTCTTTCAGATATGATAAGACAGATGGTACCATGTTAAACATGAATAGTGTTTTTGATTTTTAGAAACTGTTGTGTAGTTTAAAAGCGGGGGAAAAAAGAGTGCATCCAAACATGAAACGGAGATGCACTCAAACTCTATTCTCATCCGTCAGAGGACATGAAGTTTTAAATACTGTATGCATGAAGCATGCTTGAATTTTTCTGCAAATGATGCCGTGAGATCCAAAGCATGACAAAGCATCTTAGTTCACATATAGGCATTGCTATAAAAGTGCATCAAGTGACCTCCACGGCATTGTTGCCCACCTGAAGAATCAAGATGTGGGGATGCAGAATACAACTGAAACTGGAATGAACAGTTGAGTGATAATCCTTGGAGAATTCTGTGTGACATAATGATTTCAGTTGTACTTGTTTTACCCCATTATCAAACGGTGTGCCACAGTCGCTAAGCACAGCTTCGTTGTCACTTGTGTTCGTATGTCATCTCAAGAGTCCCTGGAGAGAATCTTGACTGAGCGTACTGTAGCAGTGAACGAACCCAAACGATACACAAGCAGTGCAGTGTTTAAAATCCCTGTAATAAACTTCAGGATCAGATACTAGAGTATATGAAAAAGTCACATCAGCATTTATTCGACAGGAAAGTAGAGATAGTAAATGGCTCCATTTGGCTCCTCTTTTATATGTATATTCTATTCTTTCATGTCTACAGCAAACATATAGATTCTATATTCATTCAGTAATTGGCTGCCAGCCACTTCTAAATCAGACAGCGTTTTATGCATCTATTTATATCTGAAGTTCCCATTTTAATGCAGTCAATCACTGAAGCTGACAAAGGTTTCAGATCCTATTTTCCCTCGCTTGTGACAGCTTATTACAGACACGCCACACAGTCGTCATCCAATGAATGTGGATTATTGGGAAACACATTAAAAGACTCAAAGCTGTGTTATTCATATTAAGTAAGTGTTTATGAACGGTTTATTATAATCTGCCGTTTTACTCTTGATTTGTGTGGAAGGGAATAAAATTCATTGTTGTTGTAGCGCCTTAAGTGTTCATTTCACCAAAGAAAAAGTGCCACAAAAGTGACATAAAAAGCTTTTTGCAAAACTTTATGTATTATAATGTGTTCCTATGAGACCAGGATTTCCAATATCCATGATATGATTGATCCTATAGCCTAAATAAGCAGAGATCTGCCAGAGATCTACTCTAAATGTGTTGCACACACATGTTGAAATGTCACTGGTAATGGACTTTTTCAATTATTAATGGAGTTACTCTTACACTGACATTTAAAGACATGAAAACTGAGACAACAAAGATGGCCAACTAACTTTGTTTAGCGCTCTAATTGCTTTAATTTGACGGGGACATGGTTCAGTTTAGGATAAATCAAATCATTAACAATTTTTGTTCCAGAATATTCTTTTTCTATGACATCTTATTTGAAAATACTGAAGGTGACAATACCTAACAGGATGCAGGTCTGACACTTACTTTGCCATGCCTGTATTGTGTATTAAGTGTGTAACAATTTCATTTTGAGGATTAGTTTGAAAGGAAGATGATTTTGTCAAACCATAGAATAGATTTCACTTTTGTTACTTTGTATCACACCAGAAATGGGTTTTGTGAGCATCAAGACTGACACGTATATGAATTTCTTTTGGTATTTTGGAGAAACCAATGCAATGTTTTTCTCTGCAAAGTAGAGCTGGGTGATTACGACACTCATTGACAGATGATGATCAACAATTTTGGTAAATGGCAAAACCATGGATCTAGGAAATCTACAGTACAGATATATTAAACTGTAGCCCTGGGTGTGAAATTTGCACCCGACACTCGCCAAATGCAACCGACTGAATCCAGCTCCTTATTCGCAAGCTACTCGTCCAAAATGCAGGTATTTCATGAGCGGGTATGTTTGCTCATCTACCCGCAACAGTGGTGGGAGACCTGTAAGACGTCTCGGAGTAACACATGACAATGACAACGTGTCAATAAAGTGATTTGATTTGATTTTAACACAAAGACGCGTGCTTGAAGAAACACACATTATTATATTTTTAAGAACAGACAAAAGAAAATCTGTTAATGCCAGTGTCTGATGTTCTGTTTGGTCTGAGGCATGTAGAGGGAGCGTCTTATGGAACATGCACATGTGAAGAGTTATCACTCTTTCATTGTTTCATTCTTCTGAAAACTCTTTGCAAGAATAGTGTCGTGTATGAGAATGCTGCAAATGACCGAAGATCATCTCAGGAAGTGCTCAAAGTTTATTTCACTTTATTTCCACAGAGCAGTTCGCGCCAAACATGTGAACGCAACTCTGCAGGTCTGCCCAAAATATCTTTGTATTAACCTCCTGCGTCCATAGGCGTGGACGTTGTATTTTGACTTTGCTATATGCAACGCATAATTTAAATGAATAAAAACTGACTGAATACTGTTCACAAGACTCTAGACTGTCATTTAAGGGTTCAACTTCTGCTGTACTGACTCATGTGACACAACAACATGAAGTCGATTTACTTGCAGTGCTCCCACAAACGCAGCGGCAACAAAAGTGCCTCTGGTAAGAAATCTCTTTATGTTTTTTCATTGAAGCCTATTTGGTTGTAAAGAGTAGAGTCTCTAGTTTCATCTGATATGTCGCTTTAAAAAATGTGTTCATTTTTCACACGTCAGCGCACTGATAAACATGATGTCCACTTGTGTGGAAACTCATACTGCATTTCCTCAAAAGTAGAAAAAACATGTTATTTTGAATAACTTTCAACTCTAACACATCTGTGAGTCATTTCGCTTCATTTTAATATACATTTTGTTATATTTGATTTTGTTATCGCTGTGCAATACGATTCTATTCATTAACATTAGTTAATGCATTCCTATACATTTACTATGCATTTTTGCTTTCAGAGGCTTTATATGAATTTAGGATGAAAATAAGGTGCATTTCAAACTGTTCTGAGACCAGTGCAGACAGACAGCACACTGGAGTTAAGTCATTCACTATAATAGGGAGCAAGGGTGCATCCAATAGCTTTCTATATAGCTAAGTGCATTCATTTACATTTATGCATTTGACAGATGCTTTTATCCAAAGCAACTTACAGTGCCCTTATTACAGGGACAATCCCCCCGGAGCAACCTGGAGTTAAGTGCCTTGCTCAAGGACACAATGGTGGTGGCTGTGAGGATTGAACCAACAACCTTCTGCTTACCAGTTCAGTGCTTTAGTCCACTACGCCACCAGTTTAAGGCTGCAGATGTTTGGATCACTCAACATGTTTGGCAGACACAGGACAATGATAATCAGTATATAGATTCAGAATTTTATAATGCTAAATTTTATTTGAACATGGTTGGCAGTGATTGGATGATGCTGGACATTACTTTGAATCAGAATAATTTATTCAGCTTTACAGAAAATCAGCTTTAATGTCTGTAACGTCTCAAAAACACGAATAACAAACACTCCTGGAAACATAATAAACAGTTTGATGACTTTCTAATAGCTTAGTGTTATTTAAAATTTCACAACATAGTCTTGCAGTCCACATATATGTACATACATTTTTAGGAAAACTATTTGCTCTTGATTCATTTTTTTTTTTTTTTTTTTTTTTTTTGCTTGTTTATTAGGTGCTACAAGTAACAAATCAAAAAGGGAAATGGAAAATGCACACGGCAGTCACACTCGGGTCTCAGGAGGTTAAAGAAACAAAGACGAAAGTGATTTAATCATTAAATACCAGACCATGTTCACCTCAAACCTAAAATTGAGCTCTATTTTTTATTTTTTATGCTATATGAACAGTATTAACGAAAAGTCGATAAGAACACCGATTTGGCAGCATTATTTTGGGAGCACAAGGACATTTATTAGGCTTACACCTAATATAAAAACTGTTGTTTTCTATTTGTTTAAGCACAGTCTAAGTGAAGTAACAAAATGTTTTAGCCGTTTTGAAAGTAGAAAATTTGTAGGTTGTGTTGAGCTTTCTCTTTTTAAATATTATAATTATAATTATTTTTATTATTATATTTACATTTATAATTGTCTTTAATTCTTAATTTTTTAGGCTATTAGTAATTTCCCCCTGTTGACGTAGACGAATACTTGCGTGATGGCAAATGAGGTTGTTGGAGATGGTAAATGTTTGGATTTGGGGAGGTGGTTATGTAAGATTTTTTGATCACTTTGTTATTTAATTGCTTTTTTAATTTTCTTCAAAGTTCAATTTGAATTTAGAAATATCTTTTGTTTAAGTTTTTCCATGTTTCAATAAATTAATTACATTTTTAAAGCAAAATCAATAAAACAAAAAATATTCAACAACTCTCGGCAGGGGGGCTGACGATATAATCGGATAGTGCAATATTTTTTTTAAGGTGATTATTGATAAAATATTTTTAATATAGCACCTAGCCTAACTGTTTAGTAACGTAAATAATTTTTTTTTTTATTTTAATTTTTAATTTTTAAAAAAATTTTAATGTTTGAACACAAGTTTAGCCTGAAAAAAAAAAAAAAACATGGATATTTGAGTTATCTCAACAAGTTAAATCCAGTTAAGTTGTACTAACGCTAACATTTAAGTTGTGATAACTAACCAAAGTGAATGGTGACTGAGTCCATCAATCCCTAACATTCAGGCTACAATATACTTTTGTGTTCAATGGAAGAAAGAAAGTCACACAGGTTTGGAACGACATAATGGTGAGTAAATGACGACAGATTTTTCATTTTTGGGTGCACTAACCCTTTAACAAATAATAAATCATGTATATGCAAAGTTCTGAAGTGGAAATGAGCAATTAAAGCAGAACTAAAGATGCATTGCTCAAATGCAGAGCATTCAGAATCGTGTTTTTACAGCATTTTGCAAAAACACAAGCCTTAGGATGCATGCAGAGAATATCAAGACAGTTTGTCCAGACAAAGGGTCATCAGAAGAGGTTTCTGGCACTCAAGACACTCTGTTGTGCGTCAGAGTGCTGTGTGTGTACTTGTGTGCACATACTTCGTATATACATGAATGAAAAACAATGCCCGTGTGCTTTGGATACACCCCACATCCGGTTGGTTTATGAAGTAACAAAGCGTTAAGCACAAGTTTTCCTCTTAGAATCGATTCGGCTGCTGTGATGGTTTGGTGCCTCACAGGACACTAGGGTGCTATACTCATTATAGCAACAGCCAGGTAGCACTAATGAATGATGAGGCTGTCTGAGCAGAAATAATGTCAGCTCTGGTTGAAAGAGCTGATTGAGAAATCATGTCCCTTTAGGATGGCTGTAATTACATCAGACACCAGAGAGGGGCGCTAAGAGCCAAATGAGCCTACCATGGTGTGGATGTGCTCTTCATTTCCATCCTTTTCTGCCATCACTTTTACTCTGGCTCCATCAAAGCTTAAAGGCAAGAAAGGAAGTCGCACATAAGAATCTAAAGAGTTTAATTCTAACAACAGAATGAAAACACAGCTAATGTGTCAATGATGTGATGCAATTATTTTTTTTTTTAATTATTAAATGATTAAAAAATACATTAAAAATGCAATGCACAGAAAGCAATACACCTGGTCTATGATATACATGTTTTCAATTTACCATTACAAAGTCATAAAAAAAATAAAATAAAGAATACATTTTGAGGGGGTACTTTAAGTAAAAAATTTCATGTGGTGAAATAAAGTCTAATTAAAAGCTGAAATTCTTGAAAAAAATAAATGTTGGCATGAGTAGTCACCTGTGACCAAAACATTTGCTTACCTTCAGTATACTTACACTTATCTCACATTTAGTGATGTATGTCTTTCTTTTACAACAATAGTGTGCGGGCTTCTTTTTGCATGGATTGTCAGCATGAGTAATATGAAATAATATATTATTATTTCGTGAAAAATAAGCAGTGAAACAATTTTATTTTAAAATATGGTTCATTATATATATATATATATATATATATATATATATATATATATATATATATATATATATATATATATAATCAAATAATAAAAAACGTTTGCCCACTCATGCCACGTACACACTAATAGGCGTTCGTTTTAAAAACGCATATTTTTCTTTAAGTTTTAGCCTTCCGTCCACACCGAGATGGCATTTTTGACAGCGAAAACTGAGATTTTTGAAAACACTCTACCAAGTGGATACATTTGAAAACATTGTTTTCGTGTTGTAGTGTGGACAGGGAATACAGACATTTTTGAAAATGATGATGTATTTGTTGTCATGTGACAAAGTCATGTGATCCATTCAACCCAAAGCAACCAAGATAGCGGCCCATGTTGTAGCGCCTGCTATTTACTTTGATAGTGTTGTTAAAGATAAATGTTACTTTGTACAACCTTCAGATTGCATTACTTTAAAGGTGCCGTGAAGTTTACTCGGAATAGCTGTCCGGTGATGGAACATGAAGATGATTGCGTTTCAGACCGTACATGTTATGGCGATTTTTCACATGCGCAGTAATTTAAGCATTTTCATACGTTTTAGTGTGGACGAGCAACTTTTATAAAACGCTTGAAATCGGCAGTGTGGACGGACAGCGTTTTAAAAACGAAAAGCTTTTTTCAGATGTAACCAGATTAATGTGGACGTAGCCTAAATTAAAGTCATGTTGTGTAACCAACATGTAGATAGCCATTTTCTTGTCATGTATCAAAAAATGCAAAACAGAGAGGACACCTTTAGACCCCTTTAAGGTGTACTCGGTAACTTTTGTCTTTGTGTCATCTTGGACTTACACTGACACCTAGCGGCTTGGATGCAGCATAATTTAAAATCAATAGTTTTCAGTTTCAAATGCCATTGTAGAAATGTAATATTCACAGTCAGCGAGTAGTATTCGGTTGGTCATGTGATTCTAAGGCAGCCCCCATCTGCGGACCCACTCCATGTAGAATAAAACAGCTTTTATAAGGTTACTAATATGCATATGGTGTCTCTGTTAAGCTCCTGAAGTTTGCAGACGACACCACCGGTCATTGGCCTCATCCGCAACGGTGATGAGTCTGCATACAGATGGGAGGTTGAACAGCTGGCTGTCTGGTGCAGTCACCTCACCATTCTAAACAGCACTGTGGCTGCAGAGTCATTTAGGTTCCTGGGCTCTACCATCTCTCAGGACCTGAAGTGGGAGACCCACATAGACTCCACTGTGAAGAAGGCTCAGCAGAGGTTGCAATTCCTTCACCAGCTGAGGAAGTTCAACCTGCCAAAGGACAGATCTATAACTGTCTGGTTTGATTTAGTCACCAAATCAGACAGAAGGAAACTACAACGGACAGTCAGGACTGCTGAGAGGATTATTGGTGCCCCCCTGCCCACCCTCCAAGACCTGTACATCTCCAGTGTGAGAAAACATGCAGGTACAATCACTCTAGGGCCCACACACCCTGCCCACTCCCTTTTTGAATTGCTGCCCTCTGGTTGGCGCTACAGAGCACCAGGAAAACCAGGCACAAGAACGGTTTTTACCCTCAGGCCGTTTTTCACATGAACAATTAAACTGCCTTCAGGACTCCCCCATAGTGCAATAATGTAAATGCATATCTCATGTGTATATGTAAATTCACTCATATTTAATTCAATAACTGTACATACCCCTTAACTGTACATTACCACTTGCACATGTACATACTGCATTCTATGTTATATGTCCTATTATTTGTGTGTCTATTTATACTCTTACCTTGTTTTATATTCTATGTCTCACTTTAATATTCTGTGTGCACTTGTTTCTCCTATCACAAAAAAAAAAAAAAATCCTTGTGTACGTGAGAACACTTGGCAATAAAGCTCATTCTGATTCTGATATGACCGGAGTCTTCATTTTAATGCGAGTGGTCATGATTTCCTATATATATAGCAAAATTACAATTCATGTCTTTATGAGTTAAACTTTTTAATGAGGAAAAAAAATGACTGAGTGCACCTTTAATAACCTTTTTGTGAAGTAAAAAAAAAAAAAAAAAAAAAATTATATATCATTAAATTACAATATTTTTAAATTTTTATGAAAAGGTGCATTTTGTTCTGGTAATTTGGTGTAACCCAGAGAAACATTCATGATATTTGGGGGGATTTGAACTCGCAACTCCAGGGGTGGTAGTCAATCAATCAATCAAGCAATCAAGCAATCAATCAATCAATCAATCAATCATCATCAATCAATCAATCAATGTTTATTTATATAGCACATTTAAAAACAACCGAGGTTGACCAAAGTGCAGCACAATATATAAAAAGACAACAATCAAGACATGTAATAACAATAAACTTACAAAGATAAAAAGAAAAAAGGTCAAGGAATGTTAAAAGCCAAGGAAAGTAGATACGTTTTAAGTTTAGTTTTAAAAGCCGAGATAGTTGAGGTAGTTCTAATATGTGCTGGAAGACTGTTCCATAGCTTAGGTCTAACAACAGCAAAGGCACGATCACCACTATTCTTAAGTTTAGACCTGGGAACACAAAGCAATTCAGATTCACCAGATCTAAGAGTTTTCAACGAAGACTGAACACCCAAGGTCCTAGCGCACACGGTCCTATAATGTGAGAGAAAGTCTAGGTCAAAATCACATGCACTGTTATTCGAGCCAAACAGTATGATTTCAGTTTTACTCTCGTTCAGCTTTAAAAAGTTATTCGTAAACCATAATTTGAGTTAATCTAAACAGTCTAATATGGGCTGTAAGGCATGTTTGTTGTCATGCTTTAAAGGGAGATACATTTGGGTGTCATCAGCATAAAGATGAAAGGACACTCCGTATCTGTTAAAAATTGAGCGCAGAGGAAGCATAAACAGAGAAAACAATACAGGGCCAAGAACTGAGCCCTGTGGAACACCACAGCTCAGATGAAAATCAGAGGAAGAACGATGTCCAAGACGGACAGCAAACCTATTAGTTAGGTATGAATGAAACCACTGCAACACTGTGCCCCGAAGGCCCACACATGACTCCAGTCGAGATAGAAGAATATTGTGATCAACCAAATCAAAGGCAGAGCTAAGATCTAACAGGACCAGAGCCATAGATTTCCCAGAATCAGTGGTTAGTAAGATATCATTCGAAACTTGTAAGAGAGCAGATTCGGTACTGTGACGAGCTTTAAAGCCAGATTGGAATATTTCATGAATAGAGTTATGAGACAAAAAAGACTGTAGTTGAATTAATAACACTTTATCCAAGATTTTAGAAACAAAAGGCAAGTTGGAGATAGGACGAAAGTTGGTCAGGGAAGTGGGGTCCAGATTTGTTTTTTTTTAAGATAAGGCAACACCGTAGCATGTTTAAGGCAATCGGGTACAGTTCCAGTGTGGAGACATTTGTTGATGACACACAAATGTCAAGGGCTGACAGCATCAATGATTTGTTTAAGGAAGAGTGGGGGAATGACATCCTGAGGGCACATAGTAGGCTTTAAATGTTCAAC